>NW_014039842.1:10429-11973 GCF_001186125.1 Sphaeroforma arctica JP610 | reverse complement strand
GAGATAATCAAGTTGCTCAAATTACTCTCAAGAGTTGAGTTATTACTTAACCGACTTCCGAGAGTAATTTGAGCAACTCGATTAGCTCTCGGGAGTGAGCTAACTCTGATGACTTAGCTCTCGGGAGTGAGCTAATTCTGATGACTTCCATAAATCAAAGATGGTTTCTTGCTGTAAAATCTGGCCTGAAACCTGTAGTCTCTCAGTCATATGTAACACTTCACCAGACTATGATCTCACAGTAGGTATGGGTGATTTATTGTTATTAGATATCACAATTACAGGCTTACCTACTAGCATTGAACCACAGAAGGATTTGTCGGACGACAATTTGTTGAAACCGGTATATAAACCTATTGATCACAGTAAACCAGGAATGTTTACCAAGCATAAAATTACGGTCAAACACCGGAGGCTCAACAAGGTCTATCCCAGCATCGACCAAGGAGAGAATCTAAAACTCAGAGAGGGACACATAAATATTACAGATGGAAATTAATCTCGGAGCCGAAGTGCCGGGAGTACGGAAACATCATTATAGAAAATATCTGATGGGCATAAGGGCATCCCTAAATATTGGAGGAGTACAATCTAAACGTATATGGTCAAAGATTACAATAGAAGCCACAATATGTTGAAGACGGGCGGCGACGCTGCCGTTGGATTGGATCATAGATTAAGTGAGAACCTTTTTCACCTTAAGAGGTGTTTTTTTAATGGCTCAAGGATTACGAGTCCAATGCATATAAAAGCAGGGACTCGAATCAAATAAATCAAAACTATCCACTTAAAACTTTAAGATACTTTAATATCTGAGAACAATAAAACCTTCGAAGACTGTGAAGGAGATGATCCCTCACTTTACAGAGAAACTCAAGGACTTGATTTTCGATAATGACAAGATTCGGATCACGGACTGGGCTAAGTTCAAATTCAAAAATGGATACGTTAGTCTAGACCTGACGAGGGTAGATTTCTCGAAGCTGTAGTGTCCTACACGTAACTATGTTGCATGGTGTCATGAGCAGGTCGTACGAGAACAGGTTAGTGATCGCAGTCAACTATGAGCCGACTCCCGTCAACCTAGCGCTTTTAGCCGTCGACCAATTCAACTCTGACGGGACACAGAAGAAAGTTCGGGTGTGTTTGGATATGAGCCCAATTAACGGGGATATGCTGCATCGATGAAGCCGTACATTTGTTTAGATTGGTATCGAAATCGATCTTTGATGAACTGGACAAGTGTCCAAGGGTGGGAGGACCGGATGGTGATAGCCAGTGATAATCGGAGAGGCTTACAGAGTGTGGCGACAATCACTGCTTTACACTGGTTATATTCGCCAGTTTCTTTGAGGCATTGAACATAGTCTCCAATTTCAACTGTATTCTTCTGGGCTGGCGTCCATTCTGTGCGTGGTGTTTTGATGACCTGGTCATAAGGTTTGTGAGGGTCGTCAAGTATAACACGCTCGACGTATTGTTGGGTAGGGTTCAGATCTTTGGAATAGACTTGGGCGGCTGCCATGTCAAGATGTAGTAAAAGT
>NW_014039842.1:0-9860 GCF_001186125.1 Sphaeroforma arctica JP610 | reverse complement strand
CCGCACTGAGCCTCAGGGAGACTCAGTAGGTTTTAGTATCGTATTTTGATGTGTTTACTACACCTGACGGAATTGAGAGATCGAACGTGTAAAGGAGTATATACGCATTTAAATGGTATCCAGGTGCATTGAACAAAGAGGTTAGCAGTAGAATCGTGGAAAGTTACGGTCTAACAGCACAGTTAGAGAATTACTGTAAATAAAAGAACCACCTTAGAAGTTACAGTACAAAGACAGGAATGATATTCTTTAGAATAAGGGAGATCTAGGTAGAAATTGCGCAATGTGTAGTCAGAAGCAACAGAGGTACTAGGATCTACTTGTCTAAGCAGGACTTCATGTTTGAGCTGCTCGAAGGAAAGAACCAAACAGGACTTAAAGGTATATAGAGGGGGTCGTAGAGCACGAGAGGCCTACATTAGGCAGATACATACCGATAACCGCAACTGCACATGCAGATGCACGGGAGAGTAAGGTTAGCGAAGAAAGGGGAGTAAGACAAGAGCTTAAGAGCTCTCTAATGCGGTTGGAGTAGCACACGAGGAGTGTAGGGTGCACCGTGATGAGTGGCTCATCGTAGAATACACGACACCATAGTCTGCTGAAGGAAGGAGCAAGACTCACGAACCAACTACTACTCGGAAAGGGAACGCAGTGTAGGGCACGGAATAAACCTTTCCGGGCAAACAGTGTCGAGACTTGTTGAGATGAGAGACGATCTCTAGGGCGGAGAAGTATTTATACCATACCTATTTCGAGGACGTCTACACACATTTCCAAACCTCCACTGATTTACACAACGTACTAGTATGTCCAACCTACGTCAAAGCTGTCGGCAGTAACATCTTACCCCTGAACGTCGGGAGGAAGACGACATAGACCGTCGAGGAACTAAGCGCCGCCAGTCTGTCACGGACCATACCGACCAACGAGCTGAGAAAGGGCGGATGGAGCCACAGGATGCACCAGGAAAGGTTCATTACCAAGCAGTAGCTACCGGTAGACAGGCATCCAAGACACCCAAGGGCGATATCAGCCTATCGCAGGAAGACGTTGTAATTAACGGCGAGGCCAAGGGAGATACCGACCTACGTGCGGACAGGGAGCAGTACATTACTGGTGAACATGTAGCTAGTGATGGGCTCCCTTCCCGTTCGTCTTCGGGTATCTCTGAAGCCTTATCTTCCGGTAAAGGGCAACCACGCCTTCCACCTAATAAGCGCAGGCGTCACCGCCGTCGTTCCTACACCAAGGGCACGGTGCGGGGCCAGTCTTCGACACAGAAACTAACCGAGCTTATGGCACAACAACAGTCGCTCTTAGAGAAGTACGAACAAAGGTTGCAGCGTACATCTTCAGAACAACCCGCGACATTATTGTCCGCGAACGAAGCGTCGACTAGCCCACACAAACGAGGGCATATGGCACAAGGTACGAAGGACAATCCTACGTTTCGTATCCAAGGACGTTCAAAACAGCACCATGGACTCGGATATGAATCACCTGGGTCGGAAGGTCAACTCTCTAAGGAGGAAGATACCTTGTCGTCTCTGGAAGAGGCTCCGTCATTCCAAGAATTCGCACGTGAGCAAGTGTTGGCCAAGTAAAACCCACATGGGAAGGAAGCGCTTAAGAATAGGCAGGACCAGTTGAGTACGACCTATCGCCGACAACAACAACGACAGTCGTTCGAGAGGGAAGCAGCCAGTGATCATGTACACACTCCCAAACCGGCAACGGCAAGTATTGAGAAAAGTCGACAGGTGCTACATGCCCGTACACTACACCTGAGCAACGAGTTATGCCAAGCAATAGAGAATAATAATACGGCTCGAGCTGAAGCTCTTTGGGGAGCAATCAAAACGCTTCGAGCCACGTTAGAGTCCCGTCCAGTGGAAAAGCGTCCGGTACCATCACCGCGTACATGGTCCGACTGGCCCTCGAATACATGACATCATGGAACGGGATACGAGAGGGGCTCTACTGGAGGCTTGTAAGAACGTGCAAATCGCCGGGTTAGATGAGAGTTGGAGCCTTACATGGTTTCACAAGGTATTATCTTACTTTAAGGCTGAGAAGTCAACATTGGATTACATACGCGACAACTCTGAACGATTGAAGATGTGGACACCAGAACTACAAATCGAACAGATCTGCTCGCATGAGACGCAAGCCACTGTTGATCCCGCGTTTCGTAAGCTTGCCAAGGGCCACAGTCGAAACATGTACACCCCTATCATGGAACAAATGACACAGCTCATGGAGAACCACAGGAGGGCACGTGAACGGTGCCAGACGGATGCAGATTTCCGATAGAATTTATTAAACCACTGCATTGTTCAGCTGTTAGAGGAAACTCTCAACGGCCGTACGTATGAACGTACTCTACAATTGCATCCCAATTTTTTTACTACAGCTGTTGAGTCCCGACATCCAGGACTCACAGCAGCGCACCACGGCGTGACTCCAGAACCGTATTAATCGCGAAGGTCTCCCGAGTAACAGGGCTCGTGACTATACCAATAGCCGCTCTAACCCGCAGACGGTTCGACGACAGTCACAGAACTGGGCACAGCGTCCCCAGCCGACATTACCTACAACGTGTGCTGGATGTCAGGCACATGCACCGCCAGGTTCAAGTCATATTTCGCGATGTCATCATTTCCGTGCGTCGTCAACAGCGGGTTCGGACAGTAGGGCGCGACCGTATGATATCAACCGCACATCACGAGACGCACAACCGGCACACAGACCGTCCGCAGCTCCAACCTCAGGACAGGGGCAGCACAACAATCCGAGCAGAGACTTGGTCACTACGCGCCCAACTTCTCAAGTACAAGTGAATGCGATTACACACGACGACGGTTTTGTACCACTATCAGCAGCTACAGAGGTACACATCAACATGATACTCACGGAAGACCTCGGGCACACGACACCGGAACCAGACCAGGACCACGGTGTATGGGAGTCCGTAACCGATCGAGCATGAGATGTGAGGGTGTCTGAGTCGGATATGATCTTCACATTTGTTAATACTATTAGGGCAGTGATGGCGATACAGGACCCATTGCTGTCTTTGATAACCGAGTTTATATTCAAGTGCAGGTCAACGGACGTACGTTCAAAGCATCGATAGACACGAGAGCAAACAGAAGTTGTATCTCACAGACGAGACCTCCTCGGCCGCCCAATAACTCCAGCACCACCTGGGTCATTCATCTCTTTAGCTGACAAGGCGGTTCGAACTCCTCGACTGGGGACGACGGCAGTGGTACCAATTGTGAGACACTACATTAGAAGACGTATTTCTATATACGTTAATAACGTTTTACGTCGTCAGCCCGAGAGTAATTTGGGACTTGTTCTCAAATTAATATAAGTATAGGTGGGTCAGCCCGAGAGAACGTAAGAGTAATTTGAGACTTCTTCTCAGATTATTCTATTTATATGATACGGGCCACCGGCTAGCCGAGAGCCGAGGTCTGAGACTGAGTGTCGTAACAGAGAATAAGATATATTTATTTCTAGAAAATATATCCGAGTGCTAAAGTGCTCTGCATAAGGTTTCTCATACTGATCATATGAGTTTTTACCCTGGCCAACCCAAGTGATTGAACACTAGTACAAACACCATCAGTATATAACTGAGGGTGAGATCATAAATAAATTCATTCGAATGCACCATACTTTAAATACACTATCACTTTACTATTAGTCTCCCACATCCCACGCTAACACATTCGGTATGGGGCCAAGATCATCGACGGGTCACTAGAATTGATGAATTTAACGGCAGGTATAGACATCATAGTGGGACAAGATATGTTGAAAGGCTTGGGTCTATACATAGGCGGTATCCAATCACCACTCGCACCAATAGACCCCACAGAACTCGATGAGCTCCTCGAACCTATCCCACGCCGACAGGCACCGAACACGACGAAACGGATTTAGAGGCGAACGCGAAGATTGCTGACAACGCGCGATGTCGGTTGGAAGGGAGTGAAGTTACCATTCCGGTAACCTGTGAACAGGCGATGCACATGCGCAGATCAACACGTAACTTCGTATCCGACCGATGGCTACCCTACGTGGACGAACAGGTGAAGAAGTGGTTGGCGGACTTGGTGATCACGAAACGGACGACACCGACAACTGTTGACCTCTCTCTCCTTGCGGTTCCGACGTTCGATGCGGAAGGGAGCGTGAAGAAGGTGTTTGGATATACGCGCCGTCAACGTGCTTATTCCTGGTGACCAGTTCTTGATTCCAAAGGTCAACGAACTTATCTCTCGCCTCAAGAGTAAGAAGTACTACACTACGCTAGATATATCGGCGGCATATCATAGGCTACCGATCCATCCATATTCACAATACTTGTTTAGCTTTACACACGAGCGTTATCAGTATTCGTTTACATCGGTGCCGTTTGGACTCCTTGTGCTCACGCAACAGTTCCAGCGAACCTTGAGCACGATACTGGACGGCTTGCCGGTCCACCACTATATGGACGATATAGTTATCGCCAACGATGACTATGACGACCACATTCAGACGGTGCAGAAGGTGATTCAACGCTTAACGTACCACAGTTTGAAGCTTAGCCCCATAAAGTGCCAATTTGCTATTCCCGAAGTGGTGATCCTCGGAAAGAAAGTGTCGGCACAAGGCATAGACATTGATTATGAGAAGCAGGCTAAGTTTATCGACTGGCCTACCCCACTACGGTACAAAGATATAGCCTCTGCCTTAGGCTTGGCGAATTACCTTCATGAGCATCTCTCCAACTTCGCGAACACGGTTGCACCTTTGCGCGAGTTTTGTAAACTCAAACCGAAGAAGTTGATCGGCGAGCGTTGGGAGTAGAGACATGCACAGGCGTGGCAGGCGATGAAGGATGCACTTGTCAATGCAGTGGCATTGCACTTTCCGGTCGACGGTATACCATTGAACTTGGAAACCGACGCTAGCGATTACGGGTTGGGGGGAGCGTTATTCCAATGGGTCGACGGGAAGAAACACTATTTAATGTTCTATAGCAAGACTCTGAACCATGCGCAACAGAACTACGCTACACCAATGAACGAGTTACTAGCTTTGGTGTATGGGCTTACACATTTTAGGGAGCATTTGGATGGGCAACGGTTTGCAGTCTTTACGGACCACAAAGCCCTGGTGTATATGAATACACAGCTCAAGCTTAATCCGATGCTCCAGAGATGACACCATATTATAGCACCGTTCAACTTTACCATATCGCATATACCAGGAGAGACCAACGTGCTTCCGGACATGCTAAGCAGAGTACACGAGGGAACAGCGGAACAGGACGAACCTGAAATACTGTACACAGATTGTTGGCAGTTATTCCCTAGTTACTTTGAACAAGCACAACAACACTTCGGTCCGAATAATATAGATGTATTTGTGGACCCAACTAACGCTCAGTTTCCTCGATTTTGGACTAAAGACGAGGGGGAAGGGGCGTTTGCCCACGACTGGTCGACAGTCGATGGATGGATGAACCCACCGTGGGATAAGATACACAGAATGTTACACAAGATAAGGCATCGAACCAACACCTTCTCACTTGGCGCTGTTAGCAGTCGACCAATTTAATTATGATGGGTCCTTTAAGAAGGTCGGAGTTTGTTTGGATATGAGTCCTATTAATAAGATCATACCAACACATAGCTTCCATCTACCTCGTATAAACGAGTTACTGAGATCACTTGGAGGGGCAACTATCGTTTCAAAGATAGACCTAACTCAAGGTTATCATCAGTTAAAGATCCTTAGGGAACACCGTAAGTACTTTTCATTTGCATGGAAAGGAAAGCAATATATGTTCAGAGGAGCACCATTTGGGCTCCATATGCTTCCTGCTTTCTTTCAACAGATCATGGAAGATCTGTTTGAGGATATACCTCAAGTAAAAGTTTACTTGTATGTTTTATCTTCACGGCAACTAAGGAAGGACATGAACATGTCGTAAGTCAAGTCCTCGCACGCTTGAACGAACATAATTTTAAAACTAATGAGAAGAAGTGTGAATGGGGAGTAAATAAGGTCCAATTGCTTGGATACCTTATTTCAGGTGAAGGTATAGAAATTGATCCCGGGAAAGTGGATCATCTTCTAGACCGGAGAACCCTTACAACTGGAAAGGATGTTAACAGCCTTTACGGGTTTATAAATTTCTTTACAGATGGGGTCATTCACCTGTCGGACTTATTAAAGCCCTTTAGTCATATACGTTTACATAAAGGTAAACTAGGAGACTTATGGACAGCAGAATGTGAGGAGACGTTACGAAAAGTGAAGACTGCCGTTCAAGCTGCTTCAGTAATGCGACGTCCTATAGACGGTATATCGATCAAAACAGCGACGAATGCATCGGATAATGCTGTAGGAGGAATACTATATCAGGTTGAGAACAAACCTAGATATGTACAGTACTTTAGCAAGAGCTTAAATGCTTCACAGCGAAATTATCCTACTGTAAAGCAGGAGTTGGTAGCAATTGTATCTGCTTTAGAGTTCTTTAAAGACTATCTTCATGGCACACACTGTAGTAAGTAGTCGAGGATAACCGTATCTCAACGTACTCCCCTCGTACAAGGGGAGACGTTGCTCATATATTGAACTAAATCCTGTGACTATCATTTTGGTCATGTGTTTTCCGTTCATCAGTTTTAACCTGATTGGATAAACCCGATTTAAAATATAGTCTCTAATAAAACCCAAATATCAAATAAACCCTAATCCTAAATAAACCCTATCAGGGACTTCCTGACTACAACCCCCCCAAGCTGAAACACCACAAGTGTGCGAACTTAAAAGATTGAAGGAATGCCCAGAAAGTGGCTACGTGCTGGCTTTTATCCTCAGATAGCTAGAGCATTGTGCTGGCATTTATCCTCAGAGAGCTAGAGCATTGTGCTGGCATTTATCCTCAGAGAGCTAGAGCATTGTGCTGGCAATTAACCTCAGAGAGCTAGAGGGCTGGCATTTATCCTCAGAGGGCTAGAACATTGTGCTGGCATTTCACCTCAGCACGTAACATAAAATTATATCTATTACCATAATTATCTTCTAACTATAACTGGTCTAATAACCCAAAATCGTATATCTGACCACAACCCCCCCAAGCTGAAGCACGGAACGTGTGCGAGCTTCAGGAATGAAGATATACTAACTATCTGGTACGCTAATTTTTACCTCCACGAACAAGAGGGGTCCGCTGGCATTATCCTCGAGAGCTAGAGCATTGTGCTGGCATTTTACCTCTGGGAGCTAGAGGGCGCGACGTGTACGTCTCGAGCAACCCGTCGTTTTGAATACTTGAGACAACTGTTCAGTAGTGACACCATATATGCGTTCTGGCAAGTACAGTATAGAACTATACCTATGTCGGAGAATAACTGCCAATAGCAGAAACCGTACAAACCAGTTAACCCGATGATTTCAAACAGAGCCCAAGGAATTGTCTAGTAGATATCGCTGTTTTGTACTCCAGAACTCGAGTGGCTGGTTTATACTCGGAAGCTAGGGTGGCTGGTTTATACTCGGGAGCTAGAGTGGCTGGTTTATACTCGGGAGCTAGAGTGGCTGGTTTATACTCGGGAGCTAGAGTGGCTGGTTTATACTCGGGAGCTAGAGTGGCTGGTTTATACAGCACTCTGCATATAGTATCTCTGGCACGTCTGTTTCCGCGGTCCCTTCATGTATACGACTCAGCATATCCGGCAGGACATTCCTCTCCCCAGGTATATGTGAAATGGTGAAGTTAAAAGGCGCTATAATGTGGTGCCACCTCTGTAGCATAGGATTAAACTTCAGTTGAGTATTCATATATACTAATGCTTTGTGATCCGTAAACACCGCAAAGCGCTGGCCGTCAAGGTAGTCGCGGAAGTGTGTCAACCCGTAGACTAACGCTAGTAGTTCCTTCATTGGTGTCGCATAGTTCTGTTGAGTCTGATTGAGTGTCTTGCTGAAAAACATTAGGTAGTGTTTCTTGCCCTCTACCCCTGGAACAGCCCCCCCCCCCCAATCCCTAGTCACTCGCGTCTGTCTCGAGATTGAGGGAGACGTCATCCTGTAGTAAAAGTTCCCTTAAACCACTATCAGTGTGGAGTTAGAATTGGTTTACAATTAATTCACACGAGGTGAATTATTTGTAGACCACGTAGACAATCAAATATAAGAATAAATACACCGCACTGAGCCTCAGGGAGACTCAGTAGGTTTTAGTATCGTATTTTGATATGTTTACTACAATGTCCTTGTCATGTGCTGTTGCGGTTGTTGGAATATGCTTCTCGATCTAAGAACGATTGCTCGTTATTGCACTCCTAAACTAAGTTGCCATCAACCACACCTTCTGTGCATACTGTTGAGCCACTCCGTTGACCTGATTTATCTAGAAGTTCTAGTGATTTGAGTGTATTCGCATATCATTTTCACAATTTAACCATGTATTTACTTACATCGTTCGTGTTATGTACGCCCCCACCCTTATATGCTCCTAATAACTCACAGATGCTTACTTATGTCTCTGTATGCTTCCTTATATCCTCCTTCGTCGACCTATTTTATCTAATTCACCCTATGTGCAATTCTGGTCGTAGTTGGCTTCACCTGGATAGTTATCTTTTCTTTACTTCGTCGGTACTTATCGTAGCCAAATCTTACGTAAACTATTCTAAATAAACACTCCGGTCTATTCGTTTATAAGTCATAATCCCAATAAATAACCCTTTTAGAATCCTAACTCCTACTTAGTTGCGTATAGATGCCATTAGATGCACATGTCTTGCCATTCCATTTCCTACTACTTAAATCATCGGTCTGCTCACGTCCTTATGACACGTTATGCAGTCTTTTGACGTGTTGCCTAATATATATTTATCGTTGTGTCTTTTACATTTCCCATTCTTAAAACTTTGTAAAATAATATAGTATGCCGCTGATTCTTTGCGTAATAGTATTAACCGAGTCGGCACTAACCATGTACATCTCCCATCTCTACTACTGTGGATCCTAAAGAACTTTCTTCTTTTCTTCTAACAACTTCTTAAATATAATGTAAGCTCATTAACTTTCAATTCGATTTGTACTTGTCTCACACTGAAAACAACCTTCCTACCTGTACTCACACATGACTACTTATCTGTGGATTCTGGCTGATTCTCTGATTTCGTTATTTGATCGTCTTGAGACCTTCCTTGTTGACCCTGGCTAATGTTCTACTTGATTGGAATGTTCGCTCATCGGTTTCACCCGTATTAGTAGATTCTTTCTTCATACTCGTTGTCCTAACGTCGTTAGTACAACGACCGGATAATATAAATCGTTCCTTTTGATGCGACATTCTTTGTTCGTATCGTCTTTCAATTGTTATACATATAACAAAAAAATATGTGCCAGCTACTGACTAGTTCATATTCTATAGCTTTCCCTGTAATTACTAATAAACTAACAACTTCTATGGTAAGTTAAAAATGTAGTAGGGTTTAGGGTTTTAGAAAAACCTAAACCCTAAAACCCTAAAACCCTATACGCTAGATAACTGTATCGCAACGTTCTCCCTCCTCAGGGAGGGGGACGTGGTTCATTTATTAATAATTATAAACAGTAATCCTAAAATGACTGACTCTTAAAATGAGTCATTAGTCATGTGCTGTAAAACCAGCAAAACCCTAAACCCCATCCTAAGTAATCTGTCAATGTTACATAGACAATCATACCGACTTGAGAGTATCCCAACCCAGCCTTGTAGCCATGTGTGAGGTGCTCATACGCTCTTATATTAACCTGAGTTACCTGTCAGTGTTATATAGACACTCATACCG
>NW_014039843.1:35565-47875 GCF_001186125.1 Sphaeroforma arctica JP610 | reverse complement strand
TATGTATATGTATCTATATACATAAATGTATGTATGCATGCATGTATGCATGTACGTATGTATATGTAAAATGCACGTGTATGTGTATATGTATTCTTGTATATCAGTTTTTGGGTCTGGATCTGTGTCTGTGTCTGTGAGTGCATAAGCATACATATGTATGTGGGTGAGTGTGTGTTGGTATATGTGTGCGTTTACGTATAGTAGGTGTGTGTGTGTGTGTGTGTGTGTGTTGTTGTGTATTGATATTTTCCACCAAGCGAATGGATATATATATATATATATGTATGTATGTATGTATGTATCTTTGTGTGTTAGGTATGAATATATCTATGTATATATTTATGTATTTATGTATCCCGGTATTCATTTCTGTGTGTGTATATATAAATTTTATTTTATTTGAATGTGCACTTGTATGCGTTGATCCGCCAGACGCGATCATGCTATGTATGATTTCTTTCATTTATATTCATCTGAAATCTTGTTTCTGGATGTAGGCATAAATAAAATATCCCTAAGAATATTTCAAACGTATGTATGAGTGTGTATTAGTATACATATGCCCATAGATTTGAGGTTATCACGTCAATTTGTGCATGTAAATATACACGTTATTGTTTTGTCTCAATCATGAACACAATCGTATGTGGGTGTGCTTTAGTAAGCATATGCCTATAGATTTGTGTGTATACGTCGATTTGTGCATGTACATATACATATTATTGTTTTGTCTCAGTCATTGAACACAATTTCTACAGCCGAGGTGGAGGGGGTGCCAATAAACGGCCGGGAAGGCCAGCTGCTGGTAGCAGGCGGACACGCGGTGACCGTGGCGATGCCGATTTCGATACTCTACCTGAGGAATTGGAGCAGGAATTCTCGTTTTTGTACTCGAGACAGGTCGGGGAGAAGATATATGCCATGTCTTTTGATGACGGTCAGATATATGCTGGAAAGGTATGACTTAGTGCGTGAGCAATGGTCCTCATGTTGGCACATGTGGTGGAAGGGCTGCGTCGATTAAGTTGGTGTGTTCAAGCGCGGGTGATACTTAGATTTACCAAGTGTATATTCGTACGAAATACCCCACTTTAGGCTATAGTGTATCAGGGCTCATCACTAGGCATACACCTCTGCTAACGAAATTTAATGCTTTTCCGATGGTTTCAGTATATCAGTTGCTGGATTTTCGGCGGGCGTGAGTCTCTGTATCAGCATGTGACAAACCACTTCTTGTTTTGCAGATATGCACCTTATTTGCTCACATTGCTTTATTTGTCTCTTTTTCGAACTTGTGCCAATACTTCCTCGTCTGTTTTGTGTATCCTTCCTTTGATATGCCCTTTGACTTTGTGGCATGGAACGTATTATATTTCCAGTCCTGTTTTCTAATATTTTTGTACTCCTTTGCACGTTGCGCTGGCCACAGATCATCAAGCGATCTCTCAAATATACCGGACGAAAAGGCGCCAGAGGCTCGCAGTCCCTTATGCGTAATCCACCCGTACCGCACTACCTGGCCCATTACAAAGGATGGAGCAGTAGGTATGAAGAATGGGTGCAGGAGACCCAGATACTGACAGATGAACAGGTGCGAAAGTCCGGTAAGGTCAGGATAGGGCCGGACAGGGGCGATGAATCTACATCGAGCTCTGATTCGCAGGATACGGCGGACCGCGACCGATGTAGACACAGGAGTGCGGAGAAAAAGAAATCGAAAAAAGTAGGAATGAGAGAGGAGGAGAAGGGAGAATTAGGGGTAGAAGCCGAGGAAACGAAAGAATTAGGATTAGGAAATGAGGATAATAGTGAATTGGATGAACATGCTGAGGGGAAGAGCAAGTCGAAGAGTACGATGCACAAGGAGGATGGATGGAAACGGAGTACGGAAAGTAGGAAGATGCTATCACAGGATGGGGAGATGCAGCCCGGTGAGAGTGATGGAGGGGTGCATGAAAGTATCGCTATAGACAAGCAGACAAGTGGGGCGAGGAACGACAAGCGAGAACATGGGAGCGAGAGCGATACGGCGACCGAAAAATCTTCTCATATTCAGTCCAACCCAGAACACGCACCAAGTACAGGAGCGGAGACGGATGCGCACGATATGACCGGCCCGGGTATTGGAAGTGCCACTTCTAGTGCACGTATACGTAACAAAAATGATATACAAGTCAGCGCAGGCGAACGTGGTCACTCGAAGGAGTCGAATGCCTCTGTTGCGAGGAAGAGAGGCGGGAGTGAGGTGGCATTGGGGAAATCGGCGGCCGAAGAAATGAAGCGCAAACGACGCAAACGAGTGATAAGCTCCACATCGGAGGATTCGTCCGAGGCAGAGGACAGGAAGGCCGCACCTGCTGTGGAAAAGAAGGTGTCCAAGTCGAGTAGGGATAAGCAGGGCGACGCTCAACGAGATAGTCGTGAGAAGTCAGTTATACATCGAGAACCCAGCCAGGATACGCTGATGACGGGGAGTGAGGCTGAAGCGCGAGCGGAAGCGAGGAGAGGGAAAAGTGGGCATGAGAAAAGGATTTCGGATAAAAATGGAGACCGGAAATGTGCGAGTCGTGAGAGGGTACTGGAGAACGTGAATTCACGGAAGAACCCTTCGTTGGGACCTGATGGGAAGGAGAATGAGGATACAAAAGATAGAGTGAAAAGAGAGACGTCTCGGGGACGCGAGAGTGAACGAGAAAGAGATGCAAATACACCGGCGCATCGAGAGAGAAAAGTGAAGGGAGTCCTGAAGATATCACATGAAGAGCGCGCCAGGAGTAGGTTGAGTGGTACAGATGGGGAGAATGGGAGAGACACAGACAGGGAGCGGGACTCCAGTCGAGACAGGGGGTCAGAAAAGCTGAGGCAAAAAATAAAGAGGAGGAAAGAGCGTGAGAAGGAAAGAGCGAGGCGTAATAGCGACCCTCATAATAGCAGTAGCGTGCCTGCTGGCAAATCATCGACACTAATAGTAAGATTACCAACATCGTCAGGTGATCCCGAACGCGCGACTTGTGATACGCTGCCTGAAAGCAGCGCTAAGGCTAGAGATAAAAGTACCGCGGTAGAAGCCGACCCCAAGAACGGTATGGTCGTTTTTCTGAATTTTTTTGTTTGTTTGTTTGTTTGTTTCCTTGTATGGAAAAACTAGCGTTTTGTTGGCTGTAGGCGGAGATTATCTCGCCACCTGTGTTGTATGTAACACTGTATATCTTTTGCGTGGATTCGAATAAAACTACTTGGAGCTCGGGACCCCTTCCCCCCTTAAAAACAAATGATTTCTAATTTGTCACTCTTCGCAATGCTATTTTCTTGGCCTGATCCTTCACCAGACCAGTACCAGGGTGGGAGGGGATTAGTTGAACCTCGAAACAAAAAGAAACTTCAAGTACCCGTCTGTATCTAGCTTCTTATTCAGCTTACTACTCCATATCGTAGTCGCCTTATAGTCGACATAATCAGTGAGGAATATACCTCATTCCGCCGTGTGGACTTGATGCTTATTGATTTGTAACTATTAACTGTCATATCGGTCTCGTTTTTACGCTGTTGGCTTGCAGACATCAAACGACCACACAAATCTCGGAAAGGTGATTCGCCCAGACGGATAGTAGAGAAAATCTCTGAGCGTGTGCGTATGAAAGAGGAAGATACAGAAGAGGGCCTCGAGCATGCTTCTGACGACTCCTTGGATAGAGCATTAGAACACGCACATGCAGCAATGACAAAGCGCAACCTCGCTGCCGAAACGCATACAACTGGTAGTAAGGAATCGAGCTCGAAGGCAAGTCGTACAGTATCGAGCGGGTTAGACGCAGATACGGCGAAAAAGAATCATAGAAATAATGTGAAGCAGAAGGATCTTGCGAGAGATGTGGATACATGGGCAACCCGGCCTGTACTGAAACACAGTGCTTCAGCGGACTCTTTGGACAAGGATAGGAGGTCTCGCGCAGATAGTAAATCCACAGATGCGATGGATTTAGCGCCACAATGTACGGTAGGCGTGACTGTGGGCACAGACAAAAAGGTTAAGGATAAGCGGGAGCGAGCCAACAGCTCAGAGAAGAAAATCGGGAAAGAAAACAGGGAACGCGAATCTGGCACAGTGAAGAAGAGCAGGAAGGACAAGATTGAGCGAGACTCCACAAGCAGACTCCACTCACGACCCGCATCTTCGATGGGTGTCAAGCGGGAAGAGAAAGCGCGTAAGGACACTTCACATAGGCAGAGTAGCAGTACTTGTTTAGAGAGTATTACAGTACATGAAGATACATCTGTGCATGAGAGTGGTGTGAGTGGGAAGAGTTTGCCAGGCACAAGCTCAAGCCGGCCGAGGAGTAGGCTGGAGCAGGATGCGAGACGTACCGGAGTAGAAAGTGACAGGGGCTCGAAAGGGGCGGATGATGAGAGCGTGGATGTGAAGAGGCGGATAAAGCGTACTGCGCTAGAGAAGAGTAAAGGCAAGGACACTGAGCCACAGGGGAGCAAGGACCGGGAACGCAGCTGGAGTAGGGATATAGAGAGGACTGCAAGCAGAGATAAGGGGAGGGGTTCGGGCACAAGGCAGGGAAGCAGTGGCTCCAGCAAGTCTGGTGGAAGTGTTGGTGTCAGTGCACGAAAAGGAGAGGAGAGAAATGGACCAGAGGCGCGTAATGCAAGCTCTCTTGATTTGAAACATGAGGAATCAGAGGTCGGGGATGCTGGGAGTTCGCCGCGGAAGTTGAAGCTTGTGCGAGGAAAAGAAAAGCGGGTGAGGCCGAAGGGTAAGGATACGGAGAAGCACAGGGGCAGATCGAAAGAGCGCGACAGAGTGCCGAACAAGGGGCCCGAATATAACACACAGGAGTATAAAACACCGGCAAGCCACGAGGATGGTGGGAGTAATGGGGCTCATGGTGCGACAATAAAGAATAAGAAGCAGTCCGGAGGTGAGAAGAGTAGACGAAGCCGAAGCCGAGAAAAGGAACGCGACCGAGGCAAAGAGAGAGAAAGGGAGAAGGCCAGGGCGACGCATAGCGATGATATGAGTTTAGGTACGAATGGGATACGCACAGAGGCTCGGAGCCGGTCTTTAAGTGCACACTCGAGTAGGAGGGGTAGTGGTGGTGTAGGTAACGGCACAGGCAACCATACAAGCGTGGAGGGATCAAATGCAGACGAAGAAGTCAGTGTTGTACCACGTGACGGTGTGGTTTCTGAGCCTCTAGGCTCAGGTGTAGATATTGGTGTTGGTGTGTACGGCAACGACACAGATATTCGAAGCAATACTAAGCAGGACAGGGATAAGCGGCGGAAAGCAGACGTACCCGTGTCTGATCAGAAACCCGAGAATGGACGTGGAAACACCGAAATCAAAGGGGCTGCTGACGAAACCACTCCAAGTAAGTGGATGCTGTGTGTTTGTGCATGGCGACATTCTGCTCACAAAGTCAGTCTAGTGTGTGTATTTGTTTTATGAACATGCATGTGTGAGGTCAGATACGCGCCGCTTTTGATCGTATGTATGAATGCATATGTCTTTATATTTCATTTGCTTTGTTTTGTTCATGTGCGTGTGCAAGTTCTTATCAGATGGTGTGTGTGAATGGAGGCTATGCGTGTGGCATGATTGCGTACATAAGTTGGTCGTTTGTATTACAACTCCACATTATCTGCACTAATATTATATTGTATATATATATATATATATATATATGTGTGTGTATGCTTTATCACGATATCTCGGACGAATACCTTTAATTGTATGTGAATGCGGCGGTTCGTATAATACAAATGAACCGGCCACCTGCTAGATGGCGGTAAGGTCATCGTCAAAAGTGAGAAAGCATCATACCACCATCCGTGAGTACAAATATGTATAGGCACACTCAAAATTGCATCTTGGAGTATGTGCACTCCGACATGCGTACGTAAGATCATCTAAATAGCACCCCAGGAGATCCATGTACAACCGAATCAGATATAATCGTATGATCAAGGTGAATATCTTTTCCAAATTCACGCACACGCATATCGCCGACTCGCACATGCATGCGGCATCTTGTAGCTTTCTATACACGATCGCACACAAAAACACTTTGTCCACGCACGGCACGCACACCGTAGACCTATTTGAAAGTACGCCTCCACTGCGCACTTATTGCCGGCATAAATACACACACGACTACTAAAACTACGTGCACACAATCTACACATGAACAATCATACTACTTATCGGCAAATAGTTCACTCATCAAACATATATCTGACCGACAACATCCGCGCACCATCACGTTCGCATAAACTCTTTTCTTGTCACTCGCATACCTACATGTAAAAGTGCGATACATACATACCCGACCCAATAAACAGATACATAACGGATATAGTTTTATTCGTGTTCTTGTACACATGTGGGCGCATTGCGAGGCGCGTACAAACGAGATATATGTACAATAACGAACTATGCATCGACGCATTCGATCTATTACTTCGCTCAAGTTCAAGTACGTATATAAATACATATTCATTTTGCTTTCGATGATAGCGTTTATGTAACAGTGTTTTGCACAAATGACTAAACAATAGACACGTACCTTACATATGCAGGTCTGAAAACACCGAAGTCGACCGAAGACGTTCTAACTGAAACGTCCAAGAAGCTGCTGAATTACGCCCGCCTACCCTCTGAGGACAATAATGTCCTGAATGGGCTTTCTCTTAATCAGAAACAGAGCACTGTTACTGATACGTCTGGTAAGCGAGTTTCCACCAATGCCGTGCCCAACGCTACCTTGTACCCGAGTTTGTCCATAAAAGCGCGTACGCAGCCAGTACAAAAGTCGCAGATTCGATCAGAACCAGAAGCTGACACTGACGTGCAGAACCATGTGAGCACAAAGGCGGACGTGCCTGTGGGATTGAACTCGCCCTCGGGAATTGTGCCAGATATACGCAAGCAAAATGAGTCGAAGGAGCGCTTGTCCAGTGCAATTAAACTAAAGGCAACGGCCGCAGATAACAGCACTGTGGGTGAGCGTGGAAGTATGGATAAGGGTGTACTCCAACAACTTACAAGCAACGATGCCAAAAGGGAGGGTATGGAGGTGGGTATTGAAGCAAGCCACCGTCTAAAGGACGCACCTGTCGACAATAACGTGGTTGGAAAGCAATCATTAGGCGCGTCGGTTACATCGACACATGCGGAGGATATACAAGAATCTAAAGGTAGGAGTGCGCCCACACATGAACAGCAACCTGGTCTTTCCGACATCGACCCTTGTGCAAGCGAGACAAGGAGGAGAGGGGTGGATGGAAAGTCCAATGTGTCTGTGACTGTGGCTATTTCGCGCGAGGAGATGGCTGGGCAAACCAGACCCTGTCAACCGGTACATGGAGACACCACTCAGCAGAAGAACAGCGATGTACCCCAGTCACTGTCGCTATCCACCTCAGGCGATGCTGCTGGTGTGAGTAGGAAGTTAAATGCACAGGCACAACTTAGAGATACCAGCCCCCAGGTGTCTGTTTCTGCGACATACGACTCTGTCTCAATTTCTCGTCAGAAGGCCCTGGACGAATTCTCTGTGAAGCACATACTCGCTCAAAGCGCGCGCGAGCGGAGTGCTCGGGCCAGGCCCAATCCGCACCACAGTCCTGTCAAAGTACACGCGTACATGTCAAGCAGGCCGGACAGCAGGAGTGCCAATACAGATCACAAAGATGAGCTCAAGGTAACTGAGGGTATCGGTGGGAAACCTCCTGGGAGAGTGACTGGAGCTACGCACAGTGACAGTACACATACGGCCCCGGCTGCACCCACGCCCACGCAGGTGTACAATGTGAAGGAATTCAACAGATCATCGAGCGACGGTGCTGCAGAGAACGCTCAGCTGAGTGTTGACACTGCTACGAAGGTTCCAGCGGAGAGGAGTACGAATATGAATGCGAATATGAGTGGAGAAGCTATCCCCGGCAATACCTTACCGAAGAATAGGTACCCATCCACGCATCCAAGGGCTGCAACAAGCATTGGTGGTCAGTCAGCGAACACTACCGCGCGTGCGGGTGGTGGGGGCGGAAGTGTTACATACCCTTGTATACCTGCGCATATGTATGCCATTCAAAAGAAAGCGGAAGCTGACAACAACAGGCACGGGACGCAAGCGAGCCATAGTGCCACTTTCCCAAACACAGCACGGCCGCAACAGCAGCCCATTCCCCGCCCGTTCTCGCCTGTGCCAGGGGGTGCCTGTTTACTGCCTAACATACTACCACCAAAGAAGCGCATGTTTTACAGTAGTGGCGACCACACCCCCGACTACAACCCAGCCAAGACACAGAGGGCCGCGAGCCCAACGCTTGCACCGGGAGATAAAACCGCGCCGAAGAACATGCCTCAGAGTAAGCTATCGCGGACTAGACCTGCGCTTGAAACTATTGTCAGGGCGAGTGATAGCGTTCCTACGTCAGCATCGGCCGAAGCTAATTCACATTCACAGGCAAACACACACGTAAATGCGAATGCGAAAACTGAGAGAGACGAAAGACTATCGGTCGGGCCTGAGAGTACTATCGGAGCGGAAAGCGGTATTGGTGAAGCCAACGTAAATGATGCAGCGCTAGGTGCCAAGCGACCAATGGGATCACGTCTTACTATGATGCTGGCTCCATCATGGTCGGACAATGGCCCTGCTTGACATCAAGCAGTGCCTAAACTGACGTGAAAACCCTTGAAATCTTGGCTGTAGTGCCATCGGAATTGACCAAAAAAAACTATGGACGGTCCACTATGTATTCCCAAACGCTACCGGGGAGACTCTGACGTGCATAGGTATCACACGCACGCGCACAGCCGGGAGAAAAGCTCGCATGTCTGGAATGTAGATTTCAAAATATGTGCGTGTGTAACAGTGGATTGTGCCGTAGTTGTGCTATGACATTATCCGTCAAACCGTAATTCGGGTGCTTCGATATAACGGAGTCGCGCGTCTAATGGAGAATTGCAGTTAAATGCATCGGAGTAGGGTGGGCTGCTGTCGAACAGTCTGTTTTGTAAATAGATTATATCAAACGAGCCAACCACCTCGCTCTGAGGACAACGACAAACAATAAAGACGCCCTCCTCGCCCATTAGATACACGAACGTATGCCTGTTTGAGTGAGAATGGGTTCGCATCACTGATTATTTTCTTGTGTGCCTATATGGTTGAGGCTTGATGTTGTGGCGCACATCACTTGAGATTCTGTGTTAATAGCACGCTTTAAGTTTAAGTAGCCGGGTCTGATTCTTGTTCCGGCATCTCCTCTTAGGACATCTACAATTCGAATACTCTAACCGGTCACAGGAACCGGTATTAAATGATATTAATTATAATTAGAAGTATGTTTTGTAT
The DNA here is from genome assembly GCF_001186125.1 of Sphaeroforma arctica JP610. NCBI lineage: Eukaryota > Ichthyosporea > Ichthyophonida > Sphaeroforma > Sphaeroforma arctica. The sequence continues at coordinate 38,498 of NW_014039843.1, read as the reverse complement.
TCGTAGGCACCAGTCCAAACTTGTGACTGATACGACAGAAGACGACAATGTAACTTTGACAAATTAACCTTGTAACCCAGACTAGAGTGGAGATACGTTGATGTTTCGTAGGCCTATGCTTATCCTTTTCTTTTACCGTGCGAAACAATAAATAAAGTCTAACGCTCCAGCATGAACAACGTACTTGCAAATACATATACGTATTGTATGTGTTTAAAATAGTGCATTTACGAACACGTGCATCATTTATAAATATATGTAACGTGAAGACACCTTCCTTGTTTTTTTTCTCTGACCAGTGCTACGATTATGCCCCTAAAACTACGGGTTACGCCTGAATTTATTTCTTAAGTTGTTCGAGCATATGCTGATGAACATCTGCGGCAGTAATAAAAACTTTTTCGGCGGCTAGAGTGCCTGTGATATAGGACGCTATAGGCACCGTATATTTATTTTTTTGTTCTGAGTCGTGTGCAACGAACGCCTTCTGCCAGTGATTTTGGGTGGTGGGTTGTGGTCGCCACAGATGGGAATTGTTCTACAAGCGGTGTTATTTTTGTTTTTTTGTTTTTGTTTTGTTTTGGTGTGAATTCAGTGTCGGTCTGTGATGCCGTAGGTATTGTATATTTATTTTTGTTTGAGCTTGTATTTATCTCCGTGGCGATTTTGGTTAGTGAATCGGGGTAGCCACTATTGGGTATTGTTCGGTACGTGGTTTATATATTTTATATTTGGTTCGGAATTTGTGCCGGTCTGGTATGTAACCATTTGTTTGTGAACAAGACAAAATGGCAATTCGTCTCTGGGTAGTACACAATCTATTTACACTCTTTTTTGATCGGGTGAGGATCCCAAACTATTTAAACTCCTGCATGACTCGTGGCACAATCCTATCCCTCGGGCAGTGAGTATACGTGTTTGACATTGCTGAATGCTCCTCCCTTTCTATCACGGCGAGTCCTATACATATGCACATACACGTCGTCGCACGTCTGCACATGTCTTCCGAGATAACTCTTCCGTCCTATACCTACTGTCCTACTACCATGCCAATATCAGTGAAGGAGGAAAGCATGCGCCAACCTATCTCGCCTGTTATATGTCATGCACCTCTTTTGCGGATGGACAGAACCTTGCAAAGACTGCTTGGTGGAAGATGTAGATGATGTCCCCTTCGTAGCACTGTACTACATTGACTGTATTATGAGTACCAAACATCGAGTCAGCCCCATCTACACCTACAACAATCCACCAGAATGATCTTTGTGTATATACACATATATATGTAAGAGTAAATCTGTGAAATGGGTATATATATGTTCGTGAGATGTGCGATGTGCATCTACACAACCTTGGCAGCGATCTTGGTACCATCCACAAAGTCTATGTCCCCTACCGACATCTCAGTCAGTCGCTCCTGTTTCATAGCCACCGGTTGCTCGTCTTCGTATACCCAGCTTAAGTTTTCCTCAATGGCGAGGCCTGTGAATTTGGGGAGATTTGGGGCAACCGCAGAATATCTGTTACTTTTATGGAAATCAGACGGATCCATGTGTCGATATTGACTTCTTTCGCACGAAATTTACGAGCGTATGAGCAACAGTTCTCGCAACGAACCCCAATCGGGTTTGTTTATAAACATATATCCTCATATACCCACCCAACTCATGTGCTCCTCGAGAGCAAGATCTATAAATTTGAGGGCAATCCGCACAATTTGAAGGTACAAGAGTAACATATTGCGTCTACTAGAGGGTGAAGAAGCAATAGACCACCACTCAGTCAATGAATAATAGCAATGCGATTAGTCTATAGGGCTACATAGCAGCAAACCGTAGCCTCGCACGGGTGCTATTCTGAAGTAAACACGCCAAGATTCATGCATGTACACATGCTGTACCCTGCACAACCGAAGTACATAGGCCCAACGACACTTGGATACCATTGAACACAAAGGCACTAATAGCTTAACATGCATAGACTCACATTTCCGACGAAAAACACACATGGAAGAGGCGCACTTACTGGGCACAGTACCGCTGATGGTTTTAATGAAGGTGGCAGAGAAGCGTCTCACGAGTGCCCGCAGGGTGTATGGTGTGTACTGGGGAATCAGACTCAGAAGGTTCATGGACTTATCCATTAAGTTGTACCTGCGTTGACGCGATGGGTGGGGCAATCGAGAAATACTTTGATTTGATTGGCATTCGATCAAGAGAAATTGAAATGATTTCGAGTTGGCGAGTTAAAAGACTGCTATGAGATCGTTTGCAGTCAGACATGGTGTGTTATGTTAGTAATACTCAATTCTTTACTTTATAGTTCAAGATACGTTACTAGGCTGTGTACCCTCTGCACATGAAAGCATATTCTGCTCATTTCAAGCAGACAATGTAGTTTCCTGTGCTCATGCGCATACCTCGCGTATGTAACGCCAACCGACCACAGAAAGCCAGCGCACCGGAGCCATTCACAAATAGATATGCAATCAATAAACGCATAGCAAACCAATGGAAACACTGTGTCCTGTGCAAAGTAGTGTGGAAAACGACTCCGAACCTACCGATCATATGAAGGCAACGAATGCAGGAAACCTCGTGTAGATTGCGATGAAGTACTGGGTGGTTGTGGCAGCAAAAGGTTTACTCTGATCCCTCTGTCACAACAAATAAGATAGGGTTATGACTTTGAAATCTGAATGAGTATGTAGGCATGCAGGGATATATTTGTGTCTATATAGGATGTATGCGTATTTTCAAAGTGGGCATATAGGATGCATATGGAATGTATACGTCATAGGTACTTTCAGTCCACGGAGGTTGGTCCCAAATACTTTGTCGAAGCTTTAGTTTTCGAGCAGTATAGTGGATAATGTGAAACATATTTTAGTCGATTCCAATTTATTGATATTACATACATATATGTATATATAT
>NW_014039843.1:29176-35245 GCF_001186125.1 Sphaeroforma arctica JP610 | reverse complement strand
GTGTGTGTGTGTGTGTGTGTGTGTGTGTGTGTGTGTGTGGGTGGATGGGTGTGTTTGTGTGTATGTGTGTGTGTGTGTGCCTCTGTGGATATAAACCTAGATATGTGAATATACACTTAACAAAATCCGAAATACGAGCTTCCCAGACATTCTTGTGCATATACCCTCGCACCACAGATTGCCAAGATGAAACGTACAAATAGTCCACACAGCTAACGCCACCAAGGCAAGAACCTAAGCGCGTGCATCGTCTGTATAGCATATCTTAGACATTGTACATGCTTAGCAGTACTAAGAGCATCGTACCTCTCTTCCGCATCACCCTCGAGGCCTAGAGTACTGAGTGCTTCGGATAGTCTGTCGACTAACATCCTCTGATCCTCATTGAGCTCGCGCCCATGGACTGGGCTGGTGTCTTTGATATGTTCAACGAGCGTCTGTTTGTGTGAAAAGTGGGGAGTGTCCTAATGTCATGCGGTGTGTGTTTGTGGTAAAAGCAAGCACAACGGCGTTGTGTATGTGTGCTGTACCACTCAAAATATACATGGGAATCGGAAGGACAGGCATGTTTGATGTGAGTCACCGGCAAGTATGTCTGGCCGATGTATGCTGTAGACACGTGAAAGGGGGCTTATCTTTTGAGTTATGTGCGATCCCATGTGTTCGTATGTGTGGGTGTGGATGCATTACTGTGTGCATGCAGTTGTGTGAATGGTATGGCGCCCGCAAAGAGAGTGTAAGAAGGGGGTTCGCGTTTGACTATATCATTACATATCGGCTTGGTTATATACTAATGCATGTGTACATACAGAGACGCGTATGGATCAGTGGACTACGTGGTTCCGATTCACATACATGTTTGTAGATAACTATACATAGTAAACTATCTATGCATGTATGTACTCTGTCGTATTAGGAGCTTCCCAAACGCGAGATGTTATACCGGTCAGGGATGAAGAACGTGTACATACACACACGTACACACTATACCGAGTATATCATATATCCATACATACTCTTCCTCATGTTCCTGTTCCAGGATTGTTTTATCGGTTACTACATACATGTGCGAACCCATACCTTGTTACTCTCCCACATCTCAGTCATGGCTGATAACTGCCTACTCAGATTCTCGTTGTCCCTCTCCAGTTGTCGGACGCGTTCGCTCGACACATCCAGAGTGTCACTGTGTAGCAAGGTACAAAATGATTGTGTGTAAGTAGGCCAATCGAGTGGGAATGTATATATAAATATGATGCCAAGTTGTATACTGAAATATGCCCGAGTCTGTATGGTATTTGGGGTGTGTTGCTCTATCTGGTCAAATGGTAGCGATTGATAGTGGATCTTCTCTCGAAGTCTAAGCGTGGTTTGCACTGATTTCGGATTCTTGGATTACAGCACACGCTCCTATTCAGTCAGTACAATAACAAGCCCATATCATAGCTTACTCAGCTACACGTTCAGCTCGACTACGGCTTCATTGGCTTTTTTTTTCCTCTGACAGGACGAACATATTCCACTTCTATCTATCAGCACAAGGTGGAGCACAGACACAAGTTCTTTATTAACCAGTACAACACTCATGATCAACCAAATCTCCCGATTTTGATTAGTCAAAACATAAATTTCGATCCGAAACCCAGTGGTATTGATTGGCCAGAATTAACTTACGATGATTCTGTTTGGTCGCGCTGTACCACGACAGCTGCCAGCTCGTCAGTCCTCACGCGCAGTTCAAGTGTTACTTTCTCAATGGCGGCATCGCTCTCTGCTTTCAATTCCTCCGCAGATTTCCGCAGGTTCTGTTTTTTTTATTTCAATGAAAATTGGAACTAGAATGTGAAGGCCAGCGAAGGATATACAACAGAGTGGTCTGAATTCGATTGGTCGGATGTTGACCTATTGCATATGCGTATGTTAACACATAGGTTCACGTGTATGTACATGTCGTGAGATTCGTATATCACAACAGGACAGCTATGCCCCTCTAGGGATATACTTCTCTTCGAAGACGCAGATGTGACTATTTGTGAGTGTGTCCAAACGTTCCCTTCGCCTTATCTACAACATAGACCCGAGATCAGTGCACATGATAAGAGCTCAATTTGCCCATCAGACGCGTCCGTTTAAAACTGTAAGCGTTTGTAAGAGTGCCTCAGAGCTATATGGCATATCTCGGACATACACATTTGTGAACATGTACATAGCCCGATAAGTGAAACACGCCCATGACTCAGACGTATGCATACGTATATTTCAAAACACCATATATACGCATGATCTCAATATTTGCTATTCTATGCACACAATGCCCTGACCATGATGTAACACCGCGCAAACGTCAATCAATCTGTGTAAAACGCACAATCATGGGGACAAAAGATTGAAGCGACGATACTCAGACATTCGTATATACATATATGCATATTCGTCCCAGCTCGTAGTCATACCTCCATATAAACGTGTACCGGTGACATACCAACACTTCCGACCGCAGTGATGTGCATGTCCCGCAGTTGTCGGCTCGCTTACGTGTCTCCTGTCAAAGATATCACGTGTGGATTGGGGTTAATCAATTATCGTATACATTCCTTTTTTTTTGAATCGTGTAGTGATGTATGATCCACATACACGTTAAGTACAGTTTAAATTTTATTGCTCTGTATATTCACTTCAAAAGAACATCGCGTTGACATATTTAGCTCGCATACGTTTTCTGGATGCCTAAAACGGACTCAAAAACATCTTTTAAACTTGTGCATCAAGAAATTTGAGCATATTTGAATTTGAATTGATGTGATTGGTTTAAAACTAGATACTGTTATATATTCACATATGCATATTCGATTACCCATCTATACACGAACTTCAGTTTGAACACATTCAGAAAATAACATCGAACGCTCAGTACACAATCAAACGGACCACTGCGCTATTGGACTGCAAGAACAGCACGTGTACGTGCGCATTAATCAGTGTGTATAGTAACGTGTATATACACACATATACATACATAAGCATTTATGTATATAATCCTATATTGTGTTGAGATCATTTAACTGAACCTGTGTAGGAAGACTGCATGCAGAATGACCAAGCAGCCGCGAGTGACACGCAGGCAAGTACATACGTTGAGTGCTTTGAGCTGAGCTTTAGCGTCCTGTCGGTGCTGTTCCATCTTGTTCTGGCTCTCAGTTAGTTTCTGTTGGGCTTCCTCTAGTTCGCCTTTAGTTCGGTCGCATGTTGCTTGTAGGCTATATTGTGAGTCGTGTGTCAGCATCGTGCGCATACGTTCGTAGTGTGTGATTGTAAAAGGTTGGTGCGGGGTTCTCATACATCGTATGATGGGCATGAAGTGAACTCATTCGAACTTTCGATATCCACCGTATTCCTATAGTTCAATGTTAATCTCCAAATATATACCCCCATGGTTTAGAAGTATGTATCCGTCTATGAATTGTAATGACTACGTAAATCGTCCAATAGCGACAGCTACAAGCTCAAGTTTTTTTGCGGCAAACGTTTACCCAACTCGTGCCTTCCAACAGGGAAGTTTTTAACGGGGTTTATATGCAGTGCTTTTGCCTTGGCAATAACATATTGATATGTCACAGATACGCCTCACAAGCTCCATATATTACACCATGCAGTTTCCCAACTACCAACTTTCAGAGACACAACATATGTTCATACACCGCAGTTTGCACAACTATCCATCGTCCGCTTACCCATCCCAACTGTCTCCATGGCGCTTGCATCAATCAATATGTGCACGTTGTTTACACCCTATAGAAGGATGTATTCATACTCACGTTCGAATATAGTGATCCATTCACCCTCTCATAAGCACATACTGTATCTAATTCTGCATCTAGTTTTGCAGAGTTTGCTCCTGATTCTTGCAAACCTCGCGACATTCAACAGCCAATAGTCGCCATGCGCATATACAGTAGCCTAGCAACACCTTGACAGGATGCAGCCATATATGCGAATGCAGAAGTAAGTACAGACGGATACATCCGTACGCACTCACAACTACGCCGTCGTTTAAATGCTCCGCAGCGTCTCACGCGTATCCATGAACTGCATGCATTTCATGCACACATGGTTGAGGGTGCCAATCTCTTGGACCGACATTGCATTGTTCGTGTCTAAATGGAACGGCGTGCCGCACACCAGTACTGTCAAATACAGATTTGTAAACTGTATTCGCCGCAGTAGACATATATATGTACACGTGTACATATATGCGTAGATACTTGCGTTGCTATGTCGGCTTTGTCACATTCATGAACATGTGTGCATATATACGTAGATACTTACGTTGCCATATCAACTTTGTGGGCTTCGTACGAGTCTCTCAGTTGCAAATACACCTCGTGCGCGTGTGTATTGTCCGCTTTCAACTCTTTGTTGTCCGATTCAAGGTTGCGAATGGCTTCTTGATGTTTCGCCTCCTATCGCACAGTAAACGTATTTAAAAGTATTGATGAAAAAGGATTACGGATACGAGTCACCTTTCTTTCTGCACATGGTTAACTTAGCCCATCGCACATGTGTTTTGCTTGATAAACGTTAACTACCTTGCACCTCAAAACACGAGATTCGATTCAGTCTACCAGGTATGGTGTGTGCATATGATTTCTTGTTAACTACTGCTGAGTTAAAAAAAAATGCAACCCAATGTCTGTCATAAATTCTTATAGCATCAGGTATGTAGGCCTCGCGCACTCTCAATTGTGTATGTGTGAATATTGAGGGTTTCGGTATGCCTATTGGATCAGATGTGCAAGACGACAACACAGTCCCAAATTACATAACTACCGATATCAGAATGACAATCAAATCTACCTTAAGATGTCAAATGCACACTAAAATAGTCATGAAAGGGACGATTAAATACAAAGAAGAACTGTTTTATACGCCACACATGAACGTATCAGTGTGCCAACGAAGCCAATTCTCGCCGCAACAGTATATAATGTACGTAAGTGTTAGAAGAACTGATCGTGATAGAAACCAGCAAGTCATCGCGTACGATATCACACCTCCCGTTATGTATACAAATCACTAATGAGCTGTGAAGATTACACTTTAAAACACAACTATACACAAACCTTAATGTATATGAATCTATTGATACATATATAGCGCAGTGGTGTCTGACATTCGTTTTATTGCGCGTACCTGATCCATCAGCTGGTGCTCGAGTGCTTCTAGTTCGTCGTTCTGTTTGGCCAGGGCGTTCTTGGCATGCCTGAGTTGTTTCTCGGCATTCTTCTTCTCTTGGTTTGCTGTGTATATCGAGATATTCAAATGACTTAAGCGCAAAGACATGCGCAAATCGGCTACGGCATATCCTCTTTCTTTGGGTGCTGGGTCCCTGTCCTACAAGGTTATTGTATGCGCACTCGTGCATGCGCCCTATACATGTGTTATACCTCGTGTGCTGAAGGAGGACGCACAGAGCAGCCTGGTGCTCTCGTATATACATATGAAACACACATGTACAGACTTCGACTGCGTGTTTGGCTACAGAAAGTGCCACACACACTGTTGCTGGTTTTTAAGCTTAGCCACATATTGGGCTACCCCATGCGCTTTCTCAAATAGGAATATACGTTCACTTACCAAGAATCAACGCTCGCTTGGACTCCTGGACCTCGACTCGACGTGCCTGTTTAGACAGACCTTCGATCTGTTCTGTGCTGATCGCTCTCACCACTTTCGGTGCAACCAACGCCACCTTTTGAGTGGACGCCTGCATATGAGGACCCGCAAACCGAGTAAATATGACAACCATGTGTATACCCGAGATAGTTTTTAGGTACAGCATTTTTATTTAAGAATACTTGTAGGCTATTGAGCTTGTGATCAATTCTACATTGCAGTAAAACTTCTCGGCGCGCTCAGAAGTTCTTTGCGTACGTCTACACCCAGACTGGGATTTCCCGTGTGTATCTTTTAGATCACTACACTATCTAGCTATCAACCCAACTCGCCGGACACTCCAACCATACACACACATACACACACACACACACACACAACACACACACGACACAC
>NW_014039843.1:9778-15580 GCF_001186125.1 Sphaeroforma arctica JP610 | reverse complement strand
GTGTGTGTGTGTGTGTGTGTGTGTGTGTGTGTGTGTGTGTGTGTGTGTGTGTGTGTGTGTGTGTGTGTGTGTGTGTGTGTGTGTGCGTGTGTGTTGTTTTTTTTGTGTGTGTATATTCACGACCTTACTTACCATATTATCACTACCTGATAAACAAATTTGGTGGTCTACATAGTATATTATTCCTATTTGACGGTTATCGTGACGTATACAGGACAGTCGCGAGCGTCTCCAATTTGTCAGACGCATTCGGGCACATCATACGAGCTTTTTGTTCGACTGCAAACTTGTCTTTGGAGTTTGTCAACATACTTTGCTTTATGCGTTATCATTGGATTTACTATATACAGTGATAACAATAGTATAGTAGTTGAAAGCCCATGCAACCTGCATATTGTGACTCAAACCTACAGGAACTAGTATACTCTGCAGTAGCTAGTGTACCAACAGTAATAGGTTATGCAATCTCATATAGTCAAATTGTATGCGGTTTACAATTGCACGCGAAAGAAAATGTATTTGTTAATGAAGTGGGCCTGTATGCGTTAACAACAGGTGAATAGTGTCTTTGAGCTATTCAAAAGATATATTCCTCTTCAGAAAGTTAATGCATTTATAGAGAAATAAAAGGGGATCACGGCTTGTCAAATTCACACCATACAATCGTTCGTAGGCACGAGTTCTACATGATACACGCTTGAGGTGCTACCTTAGAACAGTCGCTCCTGGTCTGCAACAGCGTTTCAAAAGGGTTAGACTTTTGGGGTTTCCTGCTACCCCGCTATATACCTTACAGTGACCATCTACAAATAAAGACAAAACCCACAAGACTTAGTATAGAACGGTTGATATTAATATAAGGGCTATTGCTAGATTCACATCGCACAACTCACTAATATGGTTAGTTTAAGCCTGATATACCTTAATTAAGAAAGCAAAATAATAACCACATAATGTAGGTATGCGACACCGCTAAAAGGTAAGATTTTTGAATATGAGGGTTAACTCGCATAAACTAAGAGTACTGTATTTTACACTCATTGTTCTGTATAGAAAAGCTGGTGGAGTTTCATGCATGATTAGGATAGGTGTGTGCTTATTAAAGGAAATCCCAATTCATCGAGTATTCAGGGCATGTTTGGTACTGAGATTATGTGCGACAAGTGAAATGCATCAGACAGCCGAGTTACTGCTTGTCATGCTAGCAACTTAATAGAAATTAGAACCCGTCACATTATAAGATTACGATAAAGATATCGAGAAACTACTTTGATGTACACAGTCTGTGCATGTCAATTTACTTGCTATCGAAGTTTATATCAACCAAGGTGCAGTATGTTCGAATTTTTATCATGGAACAACTGCGGATGCTCTGACTCGACATTCTCACAATAACACTGAAGTGTGTGTAATGACCTGCTTAGGGCGGCAGTCGTCGTGTCAGGTTTATGATGCGAAGGATAGTGCAGCGGTAAGAGACCTACATCAAGCTATCTCAGACTTCTTGGGTCAGTCTATGGCGAGCGATGAAATGTAAGCTAGTCCAGCGGAGCCATGTTACAAAACTAAGGAACTAGCGTGTACTTAATGCTTTGCTGTTGTTAGTAAAGCAGCAGCGCGGCAAGCCTTGAGTTAAGCGACACGGTCGGCATGCATGCTACCGTCGTTAAACCGATCACTATACCAGAGTATGCCGTCATTATTGTCGCTTTTACAGACTTGCTAAAAGATATTAAACCTATGAGGCAGGATGATACGGCGAAAGCCATCAAGAGTTCAGGAGGCCGTGGGCAATGCCAGGGGCGTGAAAGAATACGTGAAAACGGACACGTTGCGCAGGTATGTCCCATCACCAAATAGGCGTGAGAATAGTGTTTTGGAATTTCATTTTCAAATTCTGTTGTCATGTTGGACACTTGTGACATAGTCGTGCGAAGACAATGCCTCCAAATCATGCACGAGTTGTGGATTTTTATACTTCTCTAGCAAAGGCAAGAATCAAACCTCCACAGCTAAAACTGTCGTGTTGGGTTACACCGCCTACTTTAAGGCTATATATAACATAATCTGTGAGATATCATTTCATCCAGCGTAATGTATAGCTGAATTGTTCGTCAGCTCTAGAAGGACTTGACGTCCCATCTAAAATAGTAACAGTAGCGTGAATTTTGTAAAATGTAACCATCGCTAAATTACAATGTGCGTTTATATGACTCTACGGGATCAATACAAAAATCCTTTCGGACACGTGTGCTCATGCCTTAAGTTGTAAGTTTTCTGCCTTGCGTAAGTTCTTCATCCATACTCTATGTGCATCAGCATCACAGAAACGAACAGTCTGATAGGGAATTTGCAACAAATGGTACAATACCCCGGATATAAGCAAGTCATTGATCCATTCTCTTGGTTTGCAGCATTGTAATACAAAGTTGTGGTCAAACCCGAGTTGCGCTTAGTCAAAAGTGTTAAGTCTTATATAAGTGAACTCAGTCAGAAGTGCCGTTATGATCGGCGCGTCTGCTGTATTTATTAATCACGTTCCTATGTGGGACGAGATTTTCTCCAACAACGGCAAATTGTGAAAATCTCCGTATCTAAGACTATGGTCTCCTAGTTACCAAATAATGATGACGTCCGATGAGTCATCATTCTCTCTCACTAAATTATTTATTCTACCATCTGGTCCGATCCTCGGGTTCAGTAATCAATTAAATCCTCTTAGGCCCGATCCTCTGGTTTGGTCCTAAATAAATCCTCTTAGGTCCGGTCCGCTAATCCGATCCTAAATACCTCTTGTCGGTCCGGTCCTCTGGTCCCGTCCTACATCTCCGTCTACGGTACTTTGTCCACAATGTTTTCTTGCAAGATCCAGTCGCCGATATAAAATGACTTCGACTCTGCCGTAGTACCTATCGCTACAATGATATCTATTTTGCTCGTCTCATTTCGCTTCTTTTCTACATGTTCACTGTTTCCACTGCGTATTGTAAAATGTGGCATTCTCATTCTCAACAACGTAGATCGACACATCGTATTTTTGCTAGCCATTAACACTTTAGACTTGCCATTCGTCTTATTTCAATTGGCTGCTAGGCGTGCGTATCGGTTTGCAGTATGATTTTTTCTCATTACTGCAACCGATGCATGGATTTCGGCCTGATATGTTCGATGTTCTAGTTTCTCTGGCAGTACACTGCTAATTGTAGGTTGGGAAATTGGGAATCAGTGAAAACTTTACCGAGCTTTATCTTATAGAGAAATGACAATCATTATCAAATATGTAAAACAAGCATATATTGATGCGTAGCCATTGTCGTTGCTGTTGCTAGCTGTTGTTCTCATTTCACTGGATGCGCATTCCTTGTCTGCATTGATAGAAGAAGTGCCTGTCTCCAAGTAATGTACCGATTTCGTCAGCAAGCACAAGTTTATGGCCGTGGATTTGAATATAGTTTATATGTTACCTCAAATATAGTCTCTACGTTAACTAAATCATCAGAGATAGACAGCCTGAAAAATATTGTACTTAACTGGTTCCGTATCACATCTCACTGGCAAGATTTCCGACTGTATACGTGTCGGATTGTCATCAGCGTCTGGGACGGATGTAACGATACTGTGATGTGACAGGGCGAATAAAACTATGAAAGTCAGACTTTGTATCACTTTATTTTGTGAGAGGTACATGTTGAAAATGTAATATATCAATTCAATGCGGCTACTGAAATGGTTTAATCCCATACATCCGACAGAATTAGGCGACACCATAAAGAGTAAAAATTTACTCTCTTTTTTATATTACTTGATAATTGATGTAGAGAAGGTCCTTTTTGATATTCTCCCAAATCAATCGCTTTTTCCCATTACTGCAGCAGTTTTTCGATACACATAGTGATGCGACAGTCTTGCCTTTTCCCTGTGAACGGATCTTTGTTGAAGTCACGATAATTTTAATAAAAAACCAATTTCGTTATCAGTATCGATTTCATATTCTAAAGGAACCGAATAGACATACGTGACAGATGACGTTGATGAAGGTGGCACACCAGTCGTTGGTATCTTCCGTAGTGGCGAATCATTAACGGTGTCACTATTTTGGTCCGCTGAGCGCATCTTCGTTGGCTTTTTTTTTAAATTCCATACCTGTGCATTTGAACAGGAAGTTCACAGTACCTGGAATCAAATACACAATTTATCACAAGCAAAAAAAAATCATCATAGCAATCACATATAATGTTTTTTAACTTGAACTCTCGTGATCTTCTATTAGTTTTGAGTTCGTTAATTGATACGCAATTGCCGCTTTAACAGAGTAAAAGAAAATTTAAGCGAGAAAGCCATAAATAGTTGCACAAAAGACATAAGGTCTTCCTAAGTACATTATCCCTGATACAATCGTATTGGAAAAGGTGTTTTACAAATTGGTCTTTGAAAGAGCACAGTAATTTTTCTTTAAAAAATATAATTGCTTACTTACGAGATGACTTATCGTCCACTTTTTTTTTCGGGCGGCCCGCCGGTCTCGGTTTATACTGTAAATAGGACAGGAAAGAATCGGATGCTGCTCCATATTCAAAAAGTCAAAGGACATCGATTGTCCCGCGAACCTGGTTTGCAAGATATAAGCTTCCACCCAAAACAATCCGTACAGGTTTTACTCACTCGCGATATTGTTCACGTTAGATAATTAGCCATGTGCACAAAACACTTAGCAGTATGCCCGCAAGGGATACCTTCAGACACATGCAAGCCACAGTTCTCACAATATATAATTACCCGAGAGCGTACCAGCTGGACTGAGCAGGTTTGGACTGTTGAACTATGCGACTTGAAGTTTGCCCGGCAATGGACCCAATTCGCATGTACAGCATTGCTCACGATAGTCACGGTATAAGGTTTTACCTTATTGAGGTGGGTTATAGTGTTTTCTACTGCCCAGGGTGTACCTGGAGAAATTAAATCCGTAAAAGCGTTTGTATACAAATTGTAATGAATGAATGTAATGACGGTCTTGTCGATCTTTCATGTTTCGTTTGACAACAGTATTACATACCTGCTTTCCTTCACGCTTGAGTTGTTTAGCTAATTCCTGGTACTCTTTTCTTTTCTTCATATGTCAATTCGAATGAAGTATGAGCATATCGATTATATTTGTAATTCTCATGTCCAGGTGCACAAAATATACTTGCTGTCAAAATTGCAAACCGAGAGCAGCAAATATGCATCCTTTCTTAACACGTAATTGCTTGAGTTCGCCGGTCCATTCCAAGTCCCCTATGTGTCCTAGGATGACATATCGATAAGCTTGTTCTCGGTTGTGTGTTGATAGGCCACCTAAAACGATTTTGTTTGAGTGTAAAGGCCAAATAATTGACCCTGGTCAGAATATTGATCAGTACCTTCTGGACGACTAGCTTAGATACTCGTACCACGAGGGCACTTGTATTGACGAGCTGGTCAGTACTCTTGTAACCCGTATCTCTTGTGTGTGCACTGAGTTAGCAACTTCTCTCGGTACACCAATAAGCTACTCACCGTTGGATGCGGCAGTACAGTCCTGTACATATGCTATGTGGTCAGTAATTTCGATTCCGGTAATGGAAGACCGGAGCCCGTAACGAGAGTGAGTTCCTGTTCATAGCTTCTATACGATTGTCTGGTTCTGGTCGGTTGCAGTTAACGTTCATTAGGATGGTGCTGTAGCTGGTAGTTGCATATATATATATATATATATATTATACACACTCACACACACACACATTTATATATATATATATGTATGTATGTGTGTGTGTATATATA
>NW_014039843.1:0-9758 GCF_001186125.1 Sphaeroforma arctica JP610 | reverse complement strand
ATAACGTTTTCTCTATAGGAAGTAATCACGAAGGTTGATTGTGAACAATATTCGCTACCAGAGTGTTCCTTTTGTTTACTTCTGTCCTTTTGCCAAATATACCATGCCTGTTGCAGTTGCCAGATTATATATAGTTCCCAAACTGATCGCTACACAAAGCATTGATACACATATTCTTAATGATTAACTAACTCTGATGACGTCCATCTGCCCTGTTTGATTTCTAAACCCGACGGTATGACCCGAATGTATCTCACAGTGCCGTCAAAGTTTTGGTAATATGGTAATTGATTACTGAATACGGCAGGCAACTATGATATCAAGCTCGGGATAGTATAATCGACATTTAGTACGACGTGTTGGCTACATAATGGATGCGCGTAGCCTACAACAACGAGTGTGTAAAATGTGTCAGTATAAGTAGCATCCGTCACAAAGCGGTTGAGATTTAGGGAAGTGCTCTGTCATGAGAAAAAGCAATCCGCTAGATATACAAGGGACCATTACAGTATAATGGTAACTGACCACACGCCAATGTGATGTAATCTGAAGTTAATGTGTTAAGATTCATTCGGCTATACCAATACCCTGAATGGCTTGCTGGCAAATCTCGTTGAAATATTCGGTAGATAGTCACGCAGAAACTTCTAAAATCTCGTTGACCAACTGACTTCGCCACGCTGAGCGAATGATTAATTTGTATTGTGTAGAGCACTTTGATCAAAGGGATACGGTCCCAATAAGATTTTTCATCTTTAATGAAGCCGTCGACAATATTTGACAACTTATAACATGAAGTTGACAATAGTACACATAATTATTTCAACCGACGACAGTTAAAATAATAGATTTTATTCAGTAAAACCTTACACTGTGCAATCCAGCAGGTCAACCCCGCTATTACAGACGGTTGAGGAATGGCAATTCACTCCAAGGATTTACAAACACAACATAAGTGCTGTAAACTTCGCTTGCGTGTAGAGTGAATGATGAAATACACAGAGATTATTCACGGTACAAGGTTTGAAGAATGTGGACTGCTAAGCATATTTATTGACAACATTGCTTTCCATGCTGATAATGTTGGTGAAAAAATCAGTTGCATCTGCGTTGCAATATGTCAGGATATATCTCAAGTCTCCATTCTGCGTACTTTCAATGCAGTAAAATCACTTTCAGAATTTATGAATTGTCAATTTGTCCAAACATTGATCAAGACATCGAAATACTATACATTCGAATTAAGTAGGAGCGAATAGCTCTTCGCTTCCCGATGGTTCATCTTTGATATGACTATAAGGAATAGCGGATATATCGGTTCAGTCACAGAAATCAATTCAAATCGAGCCAAACGACCAGGTAGCAAGTGATACTATACCAGTTTTTACAGTATACCTAACACATATGTCGAAAAATGAAAAATGGGGACGAGCATCCAACATATAAGGAGACTGAGAACGAGTGCGCATAAACATAATTTGATTGACGACACATGATTGATTGGTGACATAGGTGAGGAGCCTCAAAATCCTAACAGAAAAAAAATGACCGGTGAAAGGATCGAACTTCCGGCCGTAAGGTTTGGAATCTTACGCTCTACCGCTGAGCTAACCAGCCATGTATGATCAGCGTGAGATTTACTTACAGATAAGTAAAAATAGAAAAGCATTGAAGTGTTTAAGTGATTTTACAGCTTGATTTATGGAAGTCATCAGAGTTAGCTCACTCCCGAGAGCTAATCAAGTTGCTTAAGATACTCCCAAGAGTTGAGTTATTACTTAACCGACTTCCAAGAGCAGATTAAGTTTCTCAACCGATTCCCAAGAGTGAATTAAGCCTGTCAACCGCAACATTCTGATAATAGCTGCGGTTCTATGTGAGTCACAACCTATGCGGAAAGGCATCATGTGATCAGCGTGAGATTTAGTTGCAGAGAAGTAGAAATAGAAAAGCATTGAAGTGTTAAAGTGTTCTGCATAAGGTTTCTCATACTGACCATATGAGTTTTTACCCTGGCCAGCCCAAGCGGCTGAACACTAGCACAAACATCTTAGGTATAAAACCAAAGGTGAGGTCAGAAATAAATACATACATTTGCACTTTATCTAAAGTCTACTACATTGCACTCTAACATCATTCTCATTAAAAAGTTGTTGTAACCCTTTTTGTAACTTAATGGACTTTCGTCCATATGAGTCTGATTGCATAAATGTCATTACTTGACACCAAGGACACCGGCGATCGACCGTCACATATCCCTCTGAGGATGGATTCAGATAAAGTACTCTCTTGAGGTTTCGGCATATTTTATTTAGTTAAAGGTGCACGCCATATATATGGTTGACAGTATGGCTCCTGGGTCTTTACGATTTATACACTCTTGTATTTCTGTCGACATTGGGAGAGGATCAACACAGAAGCTTTCGTTGTTGACCTTCTAGTTCTGACAACACTACATAGTTATAGTTGATACATGTAGGGTTTTCCGTGCAAGTACAGCACTAGATATCCAAGGGTTGTAAAAATCGCTTTCCCCAATAGTGCTATGCTTGAAGTCAAGTGTATATATTCCAGGTTCAAAGCGAATGATTTGTTAATTTCCTGTATATGTATGTTCTTGAGAAGCATCTCAGATTTTAAGCCGTGCACACAGTTGTGGGTATCTTGTAGCATATAGGGTCCAGATTATCAAAAAGCTAATCCAAATCCCAAAACCCAGGATCATCCAATATTGAGTTTTGGAATTAGGATTAGAATATTTCTGATATTGGAGTCATCAAAAATATTAGCGGTAGAACCGGTAAACTATACCGGGATGAGAGATACACTCAAGTAAATCCTGAGTCTAGTAAATTAGAAAACACAAATAAAGACTCAGTTCAGTTCTCTCAGACTAGGGACTTTTCCTAGCTGAGATAACTGTACTTGAGAAGAAGTCTATTGTATCCTTGGCTCGTACCTGTCAACTACTCTCCATACACTACATTTTTTACAATATCCTTACTTAGATAAGTCAAGTAGCTTACACTTAACAACGTACGTAACAAGTGAAGTATACTACCAAAGTATCGAAGAAATTTTATATTAAACAAGCTTCATTTCAAAGAAGAGATACTAGAAGAAGCCCCAACAAATAAACCAAGGAAGCAAGCCACAGAAGAGGAGGAAGTCGGACGTGTTCCCACCATCTAGCAGGTGTTGGGAGAGCTCAACAAGAAGTCAGTAGAGGAAGCAATGAAGCAAGACCAAGTCTCTACTCACTAGCAGACATCGAAATAGAAAAATAAGGTAACAATATCGTGTTTAAGCGTGACGTTTTAAATATCCAAGGTGAGCATATCGTGTTTTGATAGAGTGTTGTCAAGTATAGAGAGGAGAACCAGTAAGTGTCAAAGTTAGGGCACATACTAGTGAAAATTGATAAGCTGTCACAGTGATTGATTTATCAATGTTGGGGATTTTTGGCCGATTTAGATAAGAAAACATCCTGACGTATGGACCCCAAAAAGGACATCACTACACTTCAACAGAAGTCTCTCTACACAAGTGGTAATAACATAGTACACAGTAAGTAGAACATTTAATAGAATTGGCTATCTAGGGCTCAATTAGATCAGTGCAATGGGACATGCCAGCACTTCTGAGACCAGAGGATCCTTATAATTATAAATAGGAAGTATCATTTCAGTCACAAGTAGCTTCTGAGATCAGAAGATACTTAATAACTAAGTTTTCGAGTGCGACACTCAATCGCAGGGCAAAGGCAGACCAGATCATACAATATTATACTTGCAATCATACAAGATCATACTTGTCTAAATCAGACAAGGAAGACGTAATCATATGAGATCATACTAGCTAACTAAATCACTATTACACACATCAAACCCAAACAAGAGTGACTAGACACAAGGCTTTGCACATAAAACCCAATACTGAGGGTTAGACTAGAAAGCTCATGCGCACAACCAGACCATGTAGTATCTGTGAAATTAACGAATTAGAACTGAAATCACACCATCTAGACAAAGCATCATATCGAGTGCTTCTCAAAATAAAACACAGCCACATACCAACGACCTGATCAATTACAATTAATACCTAAAAACGAACAAGAAAGGAAGGAAGTGATGTACACCTGTGAAATGAGATTTAGAAAACACATCAATAAAACCAAAGTATATGTTATAGAAAAATACTGCACACAAAGGTTTAATACGAAAACTAAGAACATATGCGTGACAAGAACAACATATGAACACACACCATCAACCTGATCGTGTACAATTAGTACCCAAATAAATATCAAGACAGAACGACGGGGACATACCCATGTTGAATGAGATCGGTCAGATCACACTCGTAAAGACATAACACAAACACTGGCACTGGCTACACAAGAAGAACAAAGTCCCAACGCAGATCATTGAGCAGAAATAGAACAATTGGTTCAGTGCATGTCCGAACATAACCGCCATTAGCAAAGTTCACAGGATACATGACACGACACAAAGTGAACAGATCATCCGCTACAAACACACAAGCGCACATTGTAGCATCCGGGGACCAGGGTATCAGAAAAGCCAATACTAAGCCCAAAACCCATGATTATCAAACACTGAGTTTTGGATTTGGGATCCAATATTTCTGGTGATTAAGTGATCAGAAATAGAAGCGGGAATACCGGTAGATGATACTGGGACTCTCGCGTGTGAGAGAAACACTTGAGTAATAGTTGAGTCTAGTGTAGACAATAACAAGCACAAATGTAGACTCAGTGTGAGTCCCTCGGCCTAGGACTTTTATCGTTTCTTAACTGTTACTCTTAAACTCTACATTTTCGACAATATCCTTACCACGGCAGGTCACGGAACTAGTGATAGCAGGAGTACACACTCCTGAACAACACAACTAAAATATATTGTCTTCAAAAACGTGCTTTATTCGAAGAGCTAAATAGTACAAGGGCAATAGTACTATTCGGGAACGGAAAGAAGACGCTTCAGCCGAGGAAAGAAGGTTTACCGGAGACCAAGCACAACATAATCTGGAATCAGGATCAACCAGAAGTTTCCAGCCAGAAGGTGGAAAGAACGAGGAGAAGAACCCCAGAGGTACTTCACAGAAAACCCTGAGGTCAACAAGTAAGGTAAATACTGTTGAACGTGAACCAGGAGTGTGAAAAGGGTTCCCCGTGTAAAATTTGTCACAGTGATTGATTTATCGATGTTGGGAAACAAAACTTTGTAAAACAAGTGAGTCACCTGCAAACAGTGTACAATCAGTATGACATGCACACCACAAGCAAGCAGCCAAACTAAAAAAGACAGAGATGGATCCAACATTACCTAAGACACAAACTAAATGCTCAACATTAGCTAAGATACACTCTCAAGTTAAGGAACTGTAAAAGAACCATACAGACCTCCACAATCATAAGACTAACAAGATCGTACTACATAACAACGATCAGATCGGACATACCATGCTTAAAACACCAAAATTGTGCAGTACACAAGAGAGATCAGATTCGGTCTCCAATACAGAAGTATAAAGCCTGCACACTTACCTAAGTAATAAATATTAGAGCTACACACAAACAAATCAAGACTGCCAAGTATGCACATCGATAGGAACGAGATTGAATAAGCAAATATTACAGAAATCGCAGAGTGACAAGCATTAGTTAAATCAACTTAGAAATCGCACAACAACAAGCAAAATAGAACACCTGATACCAAGAACGAAGAATAATAGTGACATGTGGGACAGCTACAAACACATAAAGAACAGGCACATCACCATCAACATAAATCTTAAGCACGCAGCCATGAGATAGAGATAAATGGTCATGAGATCACAATAAGATAAGTAACGGGTACAAATACTAGTTTACAAAACAAGTGAGTACACTACTGAGAACAGGTGCAGAAAGGCTTGCGGTCACACTCAGAAAAGAAATAGAGTAGAGTCTAAGGTGCACGGACATGATAATGAAAACAAGTACATAACTAGTACAAGCTTTAGTATAAATGACACAAGGCGCAAACAAAAACTTGGTTCAAGAATACTTCAGAACAATAGATAAACTCCAACGGTGCACTACTCACACTCCAATCACAACAAACACGAGGCAAGATTGAAATTGGCATGCACATCAATCATTAAATCATGTGGTTGGATAAAGCATGTCAACATAACACGCAAGACATAAGCACAAGAACGATATGTCTCAGTAATGAACTCCACATTACGAACATAATAACAAACACAATCTCGAAGCCAACATCCATGGACAAGAAAGCACGACCTCAGAATCACACAACCATGAATGGGAGAACACATCAGATGCGAGGCTAAAAAATGTATGAACAAAGTTTAAACACCATATACACATATATAAACAAAGTATAAACACCATGTACACATATATAAGCACAGCAGTCTAGAAAACGGACCAACATCTCAGATCTCAAGAAGATTCAGTTCATTTGACCAACGTAAATGTACTAAGGGAGACCCAAGAAACAATAGTTACAAGACTCTAGGCACACACAAGCACAACAAGTCCTGAACAGCCAACAAATCGAGTATACAGAATATCGAGCAGAGGCACTAGCTACAACACTAAAAGCACAGCTTCGACAAGCGGATGCAAAACACAGCGCAGGGCATTCTAAGGAGGCAATACAGTAAGACAACATTACCATATCAAGATCACAAGCAATAGTAGTGACTTTATAAATCAGAATAATCTGTGTATGCACACCAAATATATCAAATAATTTGATGGACACAGTTCGGTAGTGCGTCGCTAACACGAACTGCAACGACTCAAGACAAGTCATACTACAAGATATCAAAAGTTCGGTAGACTAACACGAGACAGAAACAAAATTGAACATAATAATAATTAAAACCATAAACCAAAGCTGTCCACACAGTAACTGGGTTCACACAGGAAATCAAGTTTGTAATAAGTACGTAGATAAACCAAGATAAACCAAATTTTGTCTACTAAACCGAAAACTCTCAACATAAATCCAAGTGTCACAGAGAACGTCAAGTTGAGTCGATCAAGTGCAAGATACAACATCAGACTTCTACACAATACACCACAAGGAAGCCCGACACAAAGGTACTCGACCGACTTTCAACAAAGTAACCGTGTGAACCTAAGGGAGAACTTATACTTATATCAGAGAATAACGATACGTATTACACTACATGAACAACAAACGAACACGTAGTCTGACACAACAATGAACGTTCAACACACAGAACAGTCAATGGCGTCTGCGCCCTACAAAAGAACACGAGCAACACGAAGGAGTCTACGCACACAAGACACAAGTGAGTACAAGTCGCAGCGCCAGTACAAGGCCAGTACAAGCAGACACAATGCCAGTCTCACAAATGTCTTCCCGCACCGCTTCTCTACACAATGGGGAGGAAGCGATTTGCATGGACGATGAGTCCACACCAGCAAGAGCTACATTGGATCCAGCAATGAGTAAGTACAACATAGTCATGGACAAGACCATCTTTGAGGGCAACTTCTACATTGTAGATATACTAGTGGACGGCGGACGACCCCATTGACATACGAGCACTCCACAAACTCCGCAAAGCAGTTCACGACCAACAACCCAACAGATTGATACCAGTATTAGATCAGTAGTTGTCAGAGCTATACAATAAAGCTATGAAGTGATCATGACGAGTGTATTGCAATCAGTGGCTCTATGAGCGAGTTAACTCTAATTAGATCTCATGTAGGGAATAAAATCTTAGAACCAGAGATGGACAAACTACTCAAAATGATTGAGTTTCCTAAGTGGCCAGCAGGCAAGTATGTCAGCATGGCTGATTGTCGTGATACAATTGAGCTTGTATTTGTAGCAATATACTTGTTCGCGAGCACAAACATGCTATAAGTACAGCCCCTATCACTTGTACAAGAACTGCTCAGACAAACGGACACAACGGAGGTATCGCGCACTTCACTGAAAGGGAGGACTACAATATATTGATTATTGACAACTTGCGTCGCACTCCAGTAGACTATCTACTATAAAAGTAGCTCCACGACTTTTATGTCACTCGCATGAATGTTGAAGTCCGAGAAGCACGATTACGTCGCACAAGGGTTTATAGACTGATCATGGCGCAAACAAAGCGTGATGGTAGTAGTGGACACTTGTCTGACATATCAGAGAAGGTATTCCGTGAACTCACTGAAGATATGATCAGACAGGCAACCATAACACAAGCTAATCGCAAGCGTGACAGCAAGCGCGCACGAAACGACACCATCCCTGACCAGAGAGTCACTCGCCGAAGAGTGAGCATACCTCTAGGAGGTCCACCCAGAGGTGGGGGCCAGCCAAGAGGTGGCGAACAACAAGGAGGACAAGGCAGAGGTCGCCCCATAGGACAGGCTACTGACACCCCAGCACCGCGAGGACCAAGACCTTACCCACACTGTGGTATCAACCCTTCACCACACGCGTTCAGCAAGTGCACCAAAGAAGACGAAAGCAACCGTCTGTAGCGCAGAAATCTCACCCTGCCCATATCGACCAGTTGGTCATTACAAATGGCAACAAGGTGCAGGAGATGAATGAGGATATATGAAAATCTTGGTGGTCGGAGGCTAACATGATAAACATGGTAGACATTTGAATGCACACACTGTCTGACGAAGAAACGTTGTTTATAAATGCCAGTGGTATTGCTTACATCATTATTTCTATACTTCCTAACCCACGAGACCAAAGATTGCACATATACATACAAATCAATGGCACCACATACAACGCACTAGTAGATACAGGAGCACAACGCTCTTGTATGGATCACAGTGTAGTAGCTGAACTATAATTGTTCGTCAAAGCACAACCTGGCTACATACAGCTAGCACAATCAGATGCACGAGTACAACGCACAGGTTCCACAATTACGGCGGTAGAAAAACCTCAAACTGTTTTGAGGTGCTCGACCTCCCAGACAAGAAATCACTAATTCTCTCAGGTATGGATACTCTACCATACTTATGCATATATCTGGCTGGGATAACCAATCCAAGTATACCAACAGATGCGAAATGCGAATCACTTCTCACACCACATGAAGAAGAACTTGAGCAAGTACAAGAAGGATTCAGAGACTTGCTCTCAGACTTGTTAGATAAGAACGGTTAGATTCCACCAGATGTACACTGGAATCTACAAGGATCAGTAGTGGAGATACCAAGTCAGGAGGTCAAAGCCAAGAACATTCGTCACGCTAAAGTGAACTTTGTTCCACACAAATACATACCACAAACAGTCAACGACGGCCACATATACAAACGAACAACACCCACACTGATAAATCTACCATTACAATCCACATGGGAATTCGAACAGACGGGTCGGTTAAAGAAAGTGCGCACATGTTTGGACTTAAGAGAAGTCAATCATCAACATAAACAAGTTAATACCGTATTACCCGAAATAAAGGAAGTACTCCACAACCTACAAGGTGAAAAATTCTTCTCTATATTGGACTTAACAGGAGGATTCCACCACATTCGAGTACATGAAGATGGCCAACACTTCTTTACCTTTTCACAGAGAGGGGCACGATACTCATTCAAGCCAGCTCCGTTTAGACTACACTCGCTAACAGCACAATCCCGGCGAGTGATGGCCAACCTCCTCATTGACATTAAAGGAGTACAAGTATATGTGGATGACATAGTCATTGCCAGTATA
>NW_014039844.1:42354-47940 GCF_001186125.1 Sphaeroforma arctica JP610 | reverse complement strand
AATATGTATATATGTTACCTTATATGTGCATATATATATATATGTGTGTGTGTGTGTGTGTGTGTGTGTGTGTGTCTGTGTGCGTGTGTGTGTGTGTGCGTGTCGGCGTGTGTGTGTGTGCGTGTGTGTGTGTGTGTGTGTGTTTGTTTTTATATCTGTATGTGCGTGTATTTTTATCTGTATGAGTGTATTCATATATATGTATATATATATATATATATATATATATTTATGTATATACGTTTATATATATATATATACATATATATATGTATGTATATATATATATATATATATAAATATATAGGAAGAACAACAGTGCATATCCGCTGGACTAAAGATTAAAACATAGGTACGCATGATCATTTATGTGACACTATACCACAAAAAAAGGTCACCTAACTATAATTGGAAAAGCGTGCACCATACACCATGTATCTATCCTATGTCGGTATTTAATCATAAGCCGACTGACTGTTAGAATATGCTAACATATTTGATATTGTAGATGGATCGTTGTTTGCATACCTTTTCCCCGGTGTCTTTGTGTTGAGCAACACTCACTTGCGCAAATGAACCGCTTCCTAGCACTTTCAGCACCTTGTACGGGCCAATGGCCTCATACTCGGGAACCTCGTCAGCCATGATTATTATTCCTGTCTCTACTGGACGTATGAAGG
This sequence comes from Sphaeroforma arctica JP610, assembly GCF_001186125.1. NCBI lineage: Eukaryota > Ichthyosporea > Ichthyophonida > Sphaeroforma > Sphaeroforma arctica. The sequence continues at coordinate 47,260 of NW_014039844.1, read as the reverse complement.
ACAAAAGTATAACTCGCCAACTCTAGTGGTTAGACCACTGCGTGAAGTAAGCTTATACACCTCTGTTTCAGTACGGTTGGGAATGTATCAAATACGCCTGTATCTACAAGTCACAACAAGAGTGAACCTTCCCGGCGCTATATAGCGTACAATAATGAACATTCACGTCTAAATTTTAAAAACAGTATGTGGCAGAACCTCTATAAAGATGTCCACCTAAAAAAACAAGATTTTCGGATATCACCAGAGGAGGCATAATTATTTCAAAAATAAATAAATAAATACCAATTAGGACATTTGTACACCAGTGACCAATAATACAGTACGGTACACTATTACAAACCAGCCCCAAGGCGCCGTGTAAATTGTTGTTGTAAGTATAATGGGCCATTCTTAAAAAATACTGGTGGCTTGCAAAACACTTACAGTTGACTGTTCGATTAGATTTAGGACAGGCTGTTCAATCTCCCAGATTCGGATGATTCGTGAACCTGTCGTCGTAGGTGTGTATTTACCCTTTTTCCTTGCTTTTGCATCGTATAATTTTGGTACCGTGCCCTTTTTCTCTAGGAAACAGGGCAATATTACACTTTAAGAGAAACTGTATCCAAAAACTATTTTTATATAATAAATTTGTTTCCTAAATAAAAATAAAAATAAAAATATGAATAATAAGAGAAAGTATTTTTAGGGTCACCGAAAGCTGTTCAATCTCCTGTTTCTTCTAAATATTTATATATTTATATAAAATTCAACCTATCCCCCTCAAGAATAAGGCTTTTAGTTTCCATCATCGTTTTCGATGATTTTCAAATTCCTTATTTCTAAAAACACAAATTTGGTACTTTTCTACCTACATTCATGTACTTCTTCAATCCGTAACCAATGACTTCATCTCTTCTGTTTTATAGACATTTCATTTTATATAGAGCGATCATTCTATTTGTTTTTAACTCGCCGGTTGGTTGCAGTTTGCACTTGTTTTTACAATTATTTTTCTATACAACTTTACAAGTTTATATATCATATGTTCAATACGTTAAAAATTAGTTTAAGTAGTTCTATGGCCAACCATATTTGTCCTACATGATGCAAAGCACTAAGCATTTTAGCAGTCAGCAGAATTCCAGCTAATGCTATGCCACAACCTTATGTACCCAGCGGCGAGCGACTATTTTTTCAAATATTTATTTAGACTTTTCAGCAGCAGTCCTTTTTATATATATATAAATTTTTATTTTTAAAACAACAAAACGTTTTTTACCTGATTATGTTTATTTTTAGGCCATATTTGCTAACTTGAGCAAATATTGGAGAGCAAATTACGGGAGGATTTAAAACACCTAATTCCGGTAACTAATATTAATAATATTTCTTTACTTTTGACAGTATTTCCAAATTTTCAGGAAATTTTGTGAATTGACTTTTATTATATATATTTTTAAGCCTCAAAATTTTCAAATTCCCCGATTTCGATGGTTTTGCCTTTTAAATCCCAAATTTCGCCACTTAAGACATAAAAAATATAAATACATCAATATTCGATTTATTGTAAATTGGTCTTAGAAATATCTCGAAGTCATAAGAGGGTAGTTTATGGTTACATCGACCCAGTTTTTCTTGACTATGAGAAGAAATTATCGTGTTCTATTTTCATATTTACTCCAACTTTTAGATTTACTCTCACTTCCTCCACAACCTGCCCGCTCAGAATAAAAAGTAAAATATTTTATATATATAAAAGTCAAAGACAAAACACATATATTTAGTGTTTCCAGCTAATTTGAACATGAATCCCTGCTTCTTGGCAGGGGCTTAGCAAATCGATCAATCCTCCTAAGACCTGACCTGAGTCATAAGTGACCTCCTTCCGGCAAGAATTTCGTCAGCCTAACCCGGTTCGGTATTGGCTATTTATTTATTTTGAAATATATTTATTTTTAGATATCCTGTTTTCATTGGTAGAGTGGTTTTGAAATTGTTTTATTAAGTCATTTTTCACGCTACTATGTACTATGTAGTGTCCCACCAGAGATGAGAGCCAATGAGAGCATATGAATTCAAGCCCGGCCAATTTCAAGGCCAAATGCCCTCTCTATTGAAACAGCAACTTTTGAGCTGCTGCTGAAGTCTGAACGCATTTTGTGATTTGTCCTGTTCAGTTTGTCCCCACCGCTTGTTCTTCGCTTTCGTTTCATATTCTTGTTTTTATTATTATTTTGTTTTTGTTTACTACAGGGTTTGGGTCGGTCCTGCCCTCGAATTTAAAAATGAAATGACATAGCCTTCTGAAAATTAAAAACAGAAGGCTCAAACAAGGCTATGGAAATGAAAAATATATTTTTGAAATTTCATAGCCCAAATTTCATTTCTCTAGGCTTTTAGCCGTTGTAGCGGCGAGACCAGTCCCACCGCTGATTTTCAGGAATGAAATGAAATGAAAAATATAACACAGCTGTCAGAGCAAACCAAGTTCACTCTACCGGTTTTAGAACCCTACACCAGTTTTTTTTCTACAGTGGGCCCATCGGGTCCGCCACGCGGACCAAAGTCCCACTCGGATATGTATATATCCAGTTTTCACATCAATAAACATTTCAGTTCTTTCAAAACAAAGTTTATAGAGGTTCATAACAGCCTCCTAAATTGTACAATAATTTCTTTTTTTATTGAATTTATAATATTTACATAACCTTCTTTTTAGTTTTTCCTAAAGAAGCAAAATTTTAACAGGAATGATTTTTTTGGCGGTTGTTTTTGTTCGTTTGTTTTTAAAATAAAACTATAAACCCAAAAAAAAACCCTAAGACAACCAATAGGATCACAATTTCACTCATATTTCATATTTCATTTCATTCTCCACTACTTTCCAACTTCGCATATAGGTATGATACAATGTATGAACATATGGTATGGCTCTCATAGTCGCTGTAATGGTTCAGGAAAGATTGATGGGAAGAAGTGGTCAGTAAATTCCCGTTTGAAGCTTGGGCCAAGTGAGTCGACAATGGAAGATATGTGCTGAGTCAATTCGGGCCGGTGTTGACAAAACACTGTTACTATCGAATGTTCCATATATTCGCTTGCTGACCTACTAAGTAGAGTACCGTACCGTGTAGTGCCGCGGACTGGGTTAGTGCAGAGTACGAAATACCGAGAAGGGCCAGGTTATCCGTCATAATCTGGACGAAAAGCGATGATGGGGGTAAGCCAATGCCGCACCAGACCACGGATGAATTCGGTATGTGTTGGCTAGCCTGGATCGAAAGTATCATAGTCGGAACCAACAAGCGCGATGATTTGGTTTGAACCGATATTTGGAAGTAGTACTTCAACAGCGTGATTAGCCGGGGTATGGGGAACATCTGTAAACGGGTGAGGGTACGGTGATTCTTCACCATGCTGGAGAAAAGATCCAAGGTGTTCGTGGAGGGTCCAGATACCGTGGAAGTCGTGGCACTCCTATAATTGCTGAAGGAGGTCAGGGCCAATGGGCGACAGTTTTGAACCTACCAGGATGCGTCGAATCAGTTGTTGAATGCAGGTAAAGTGGCTGGTAGTGAACTTGTGGCTACCGGGGCTGACAGGGCAGAGACAGCCGTCGGTGCGGTAGTCGACCAATGTGAACATGTACGTATTTGTTACAATCATAGCACAGATCCGGATTGGTGTAGACTCGAAGCAGCGATTGAAGCTGTCGTGTCTGGCTGTGTCTCGGTTTGAGGTTGGCGGTTTACCCATAACCAGTTGGTAGTAGTATTGGCGCCAGGCCATTGCCACGATCTCCTTGTTGGATCAACATTTTTCTTTTTAGTTCTTCCTGCTATCGTCACAGCGTTGGCCGAGGGCTACATGGTCGGGTGTACGCCCGCCCGTGGTTTTGTGTACAGTTTTCAGGTGAGCATAAATATTGTACGGGAAGCGCAGTGATGGTTTATCGTGGGCCCAGGCGGGTTGCGTCAGAGGTGTAAGTGGATTTGTGCTGGTCATTGAGTCGAGTTGTATTCCCAGGCAACCTCCGAGGTAGTCCGCGAATGGTCGCGCGGGGAGCAGGGCGCAAAAGTGAAGTACGTTTGATTGATGTTTGGGAAACCGAGGGTAATTAGTGCCCGTGATGATGGCTGCTGCTTGGATGAGTGCTGAGTTAAAGCGCTCGAATAGGGGGTCCAACCCATATAGGCGGAGCCCAGGCAATAATTTTCAGCCCATATATAGCCGTGGATAGGATGAATGTTTTGAACATCACCAGTCGGTTGCGGGGTTGTCGCCAGCTGAAGCCATGGAAGCCATAAGCGTGGAAAGAGGCTATACCCAGTGACAATGCTGCAGCCAGGGATTCCATATGTCTAGCGAGGTTGATCGCATATAGTGACATCTTAATAAACGGGGCCTTGCAAGTCCGCATGTAGACGTTTTCCCGGGCCGTAGACAGTGTTGATGGATTGGTGGGGTATGTTCGTAGCCCTGAGTTACTCTCAACACACGTAATACAGTGTTTGCTAAACACAGGTTTAGCCTTAGCAAATGCTATGGCGAGCGTGAAATCGCGGCCGGGTTTTATGTGAGAATGTAAGGGGCCTAATATGGCGACGACAGTTAATACTCATGAGGGCTTGCTCGCAGATTGAGTGCCGTGCCGAGAAAAGAGGTAGCGGTATTTTGGACGAGAAAAGACTGGCTTGGAATGTGCACTATGAAGGCAGGCCACCATGGCGCTGCTGGTCGGAGTAGAGCTACGATGACAAGTCTACTACTGGCTTTGGTATTAGCGGATATGATGTCGCGTATGATGGACCAAGGTGGACAGACATACAACTTCGTCAAGCCGATTAATGTCCGGTCAATTTAGTGCAATGCCACCACCTTCGGGCGAGACAAATCTGGAAAATGTAGAAATACGGCCTCC
>NW_014039844.1:39650-42334 GCF_001186125.1 Sphaeroforma arctica JP610 | reverse complement strand
GAAACTGTGCCGTTTGTTTGAATGCGCATAGATCCAACGTGGGTGTGACGCCCAGAAATTCCGGTGCTGTTTTTCCGTCATGAAGTTTAAGGGCGGTGAGTGAGTGAGAGTAACGTTTGTGTGTTTTGCCATGCGAAGCGTCACGCGACGGCTTCTGTGACCAGAGGACCTATGGTACGCGCCGTAGGTCATGGTTGTATGCGGAGCTTTTGTAGTAGCGAATTGTGGGTGGAGAATGGTTGTGATAGAGGTAGGTGCCGATTTCAGAGATTATACTCGCAAGAAGACATGACTCAAATGCACATCTTGATCGTTCTGAATTTAAAGACATTATATGGAGAACGAATAAGGGAGGCTATACATACTATCGTACACGCTTTATAGACGGTACAATAGCTGAGTTGACTTCAGATGCTTTCGATAACCAAGACTATTTAAAAGCCTTGAATCGAAAATGGCGTAAACGCCTGCAGAAGTCACAAGCTGAAAAGGATAGCATGTTTCCATCGTCTGAAGGAACGGAAGTTAAAACTTATCCGCCTACAGCATTTATCCCGAGCCTTAATGCTCATCCTTCATATGTGCTTAAGACACTGTCAGTAAGCGTAAGGAACGTCCAGTCGACCACCACGGACCTACTGGACCTAAGCCCAAAACTCACAGGGTAACCGAGAACATTTAACTTCTCCGCCTGAGAAACATTAACTATATGTTATACTACTTAATGTTTCGACCCGTTTTTCCTTTCTCGCTTTTTGACCCATAATCAGCTTGAGTGAGCAACTTGCTTCTCTTGAGTCTCAAAGCTGGGTGGGGGCTGTGTAGTAAGCCGGGCCTCCACATTAGACTCTATGTATAAACATACTCTTAAGCAGTACGCAAATTATAAACGTACTCTTAATAGTACGAGGAACTCAAGTTTCCTAAATGTACTCTTAATAGTACGAGGAACTTAAGTCTCCTAAATGTGCTCTTAGTAGCACGAGGAACTTAAGTTTCCTGAAATGGTTTTTAATGGTTTTATTAATTAAACCTTTTCCATTTAACATATCAGATATTTGGATGAGGCCATTAAACGGCCTCAGTAAAATACCAAATATAAAAGAGTTGGTCTAGTTCTATTAATAGAGCTTTATTTACTTTCCAATTTTATTTATATCTGGATACTTCGGTAGCGAGATGGCTCAACCGAATATAGGTTTCTAGGGACTATTAACGTTACCTAGTTGATCCTCCGATAAGCCAACCAGATGTGCCAGTCAGATGAAGGCTAAGTCGGTAATTCTTGATAGTGGCAAGTTATTGGTTAAGACAATAACTAAAGACGTCAAGAGTATTTTTATTTTTATTTCTTTTTTCTAAAGATAGGATTTTATGAGTCTCTCGGATTCGCTCCAGAATAGAGCGACAACGAAACACTAAATAAAATCCCTTCGGCGGAAATAGTACTGAGAGGACTATATATAGGCAATGTCTCAGCCTCACAATCCCTTAGAGTATTGTTGTTTTCACGAGGCAAACCTAACTTTATTAAACGTCTTATTTCGTTTATTTATATCGATATTTACACGATATAGAATTTATCTACGCGTTTATTTATTCTAAGGCATTAGTATCACCTTTATTAGACCGAATCTTACACAAAGTAGTAGGTACATGTGTATTTAATAAAGATACTGTAGGTGGTACAGACGGACTGTGTTTAGATGCTCTAGATCGTGGAGCCGCAATCCTGAAGGTTATACTGGGCAATGAGGCCCTGAGCAAGCTCGGGATCGAGGTAAGTGGTACCCAATTTAGGAAGAGTACCGCGAATAGTTATTTACTTGATTTTGTTGTCAGCTAGGCGAGGTGGGCAACGGCCTGTTTCAACATTGGTGAGGAGATGGTGAGCCGAGCTGTGCATATAGTTGACAGTGGCGCCTCCGTCGACCAGTAATGATCTATTGTTCCATTGAGAGGTGTGAGTTACAGCACATATATGCGGGACATTAACGCGGGCAATGGTAGAAAAGACAGTGTAAGGAAAACTCTGTTTATTGGCGCGTTTCGAACACAACACAATGTCTAGGTGACCGTTCTTGGAGCAGTTTGCGCATTCCAAGGATTGGGCAGTTCATGCGCGACTATTATGGCCGGTCACACTGCAACGGCCGCAGGTCTTCGGACAAAGTGATGAAACATGATATGTCTTTTGACAAACTAAGTATAGCATTTTGCATGCGGGACAGTTCGAGGTGTTGGTTTTGAGGTCGTTAACTATGCGTACTACACTTTGGAGTGTGGGCTCGGATGCGGGCGTGGTGCGAGAAACACCTGACACAGGTGCAGGCACGACCGAAAGAGGAGTCTTAGTTGCGTGAAGGCGCTCCAGATGATCAAGCATTTGGTATATAGTAATACCTTCACGGGTCTTCAGGGATATCAGGTAAATGTTCTGGATTTCATGCTTATCAACATCGGATAAGCCAACTATAAAAAGATTCTGGGCAACCATAGAGGAAAAGGTATTACCTTGAAGTTTGGCCCGGAGAAGAATGTCCTCTATGCGATGGGACCAGCCCCGCAGGGATTTATCTAGCTTGCGAGATAAGTTGCGCAGGTATGCGGCATCGACAATAGCGTTCATACGTATTACGAGATTGATGTTTGAACCGTCGTTTTATGTGGGTGTAAACTTCGAT
>NW_014039844.1:14705-24802 GCF_001186125.1 Sphaeroforma arctica JP610 | reverse complement strand
CTACATGGGCGAGAAATGTCCATGAATGGGTAGACCGGATGATCGGGGCCAATCTGAGACGGAGGGCGACACAAATTGTAGCAAGCAGTAAGTTGGCTCTTTGACGTTAGTAATATAATCTTCTTCTTTCATAAAGTGCGCCTGCGCCGGGGTACAGTTTTTTTTAAGAGTCATTTGGACCCCGGCGTAGGAATCATTGACGGTTTCAGTAGTAGGATCGTATGCAAAAATGGGAGATAATTTCAAAAAAGATAAGTTACAATGCATGTACATATGGTATGGCTCTCAAAGCCGTTGAAGTGGTTCGGAAAAGATTGATGGGAAGAAGTGGTCAGTAAATTCCCGTTTGAAGCTTGGGCCAAGTGAGTCGACGATGGAGAATATGCGCAGTGGCAGCCATATCTAAATCTGCTAGCCAATGGTCGATGTTAGTGCCATCCTCATCCAAAATGGACCAGGAGATAGATGGAAGTTTGGGTGAGCTAGAAATTATCTTGTTAGTGAGGAAAAATATATGTCAATAAAAAGGTCCATAACCTATAGTGAGATCTTAATCCGATGTTTCTTAGGGATAATAGTGTTTATTTCAAAAGATATAAGTTACCAAGTTTATTTATTATTAAAGAAACCCCTAATTATAGTGAACTGATTATTATGCTGCACATGAGGCGATTCAGGACATCGTGCTAGGGTAAACAAAACCAAGTTACGGTTTTAAGAACTTGATGTAGGAAAAACTAGGTTTGTCCTGAAATCGCAACTTGAAAAAGAAGTTCGTGAAATTCCATTTTATTTCAAAACATTTCACTGCGTGTGAAAATGAAATAAAATTCATTTTTTTGTGTGAAATTAGAGTGAAATTTCAGTGAAATTTCACTCAAATTCGGCGCCAGGACTGACCCTAATAAGGAATAGTGTCAGACAATCAAGATATATTTATTTATTTATTTTGAAACCGGTTCACACACACACAAGCACACACACACAAGCACACACAAGCACACAATGACTGTAGTAGAAGAAGTGGCATGGCTCATTGTGAGCGCATGGTATTATTATCGCCTATCTATATCTGATATTAATAAACTATTCAATGCCAGTGAAAGTACGATTCGCCGTATTCTAACTTGTTGGAAGCTTACGGGTTTCCAGTTAAAGCTGCCTGCACAAGGCGGGATGATCTCTTAAGAGACCGGAAACCGATCTCGTGCATTAAGCGCATATATAAGCGTAATCCATCAATATATCTAGATGAATTGCAAAAGTGTGTTCTAAGTGAAGATGGAAGGAAAATATCATACACCACGGTACTACGAGTTTTAAAATTTGATATCAAATACACACGGCGGATCATGGAAAAGGCTGCAAGGTTTGCTTCATTTAAAACATAGCTAGAGTACTTTACAGTCCATACTCACATATACTCGTGGCAAACCCAGCTTGTATTCGTTGACAAAGCGTCCAGAGACGCTCGGTCTACCTTCCGTAAGCGTGGCTATGGAAAAGGGGGAGAGAAACCTAGGACACCGATTAAGCGAGGGCATCGAGTGAGCGTACTGACAGCTAGTGATTTGTCGGGGTTCATTGGTTGGGGAATGACCTGTGGAACATATGACAGTACGACATTTTACGACCACTTTAGAAACTACATATTACCACTCTTGAACCCATGGCCTGTGCCTCGCAGTATAGTCATTATGTACAACGCAGCAATTTGCCGCGCGGATGTGGTGGCTTTGATAGAGTCAGCAGGTTCATATGTTCTCTTTTTACCACTTTATAGTCCCTATTTAAACCCAGTAGAACCATCATTTGGACTATTTAAGAACTTCTTACAACGCTATTGTAGTAAAAGCTATAGATTACGGCCACTAGACTGCATTAACATAGCACTAGAATGCTGTCGGGCTCCTGTACGCTGTGCATACGCATTAAATCCCTCACTACGAAACACACTATCCTTATCCATTACATACTCAGTTACAGCTGCATGTGGGCGAAGCTGTTCTTCACAAAATTGCATAAGAGTGTCCGCCACATGATCACTGCTCTTAATACACGTGGTAAATGCACGTAAGGAATAACCATCTTGTGCGGCTAGCACATACTTATATCCTTCCGTGTCCTCCGTGAAAACCAAATCATCAAGATTCATCTGTTCCCCAATCCGCGTAGCCCGATCCGGCTGCTGGGAAAAGACACCGTTTACGATCATAACCCATACTAAAACGGATACAGCGCTCACAACTACTAATAATCATGTCCAACACAGGACGAGGGACATTTCAAGTGCATTTGTTCTGAAGCAGCACACCGACTTATGACTGTAACTCTAACTGTAAGATCACCGGAGAAGACACCACTTTATCTGCCGACATCAACCGAAGTCGAGTTAACCGGCGGTAAACCTCCTCCAGATCCTGACAAACTAGAATTATCTCATCCGGGATCACATCCATCCGCTTGCTACTTGGTTCACGAGAAGACAGTGGGTTATCCGTCAATGGATGGTGGCTAATCGAATAACTTACCTGATGAGGCAGTACCGGAGAGTGCTGTTGGTCTCGCGACCCTATGTCGGCCGAATCCACCTGAGCCTCAACCTCAAGGCCAGCCTGGTAGACCAATGCACCTGTACCCAACGGGACCTCCTGGAAATCGTGGTGACTTGGATACAACTCAGCACACCCCTCCAACAATTCCTCCGAATATGTTTCAAGGGCCAACGACGCCTCTGAAATAGTGTCCTTTTCAATCCTGGTGGAATCTGCCGGGTTATCCATAGCCAACAAGCCCTCCTTGTCGAAACAAGAGGGCAACAACAATTGTTCCAAACTAATGTCCACAGGAGAGACACTAGGTGCAGGGAAATCACTCGTAATATTCTCCGCCTCGAAATCTGCAGAGTCATCGAAGGGATACGCACTCGGCCGAGAACAGGAAACTCACTAACAGACGCAGGACTCACTCTACTTTCAGATGGAGCCGGAACCGAATCAGACCCGTCATCCTGAAAACCAGCTAAGTCCATATCCTTCACACTAGATGACGGACTCAGACTTCGCTTTTGCGTCTTCCAGCGCCACTCCCGAGTCACAGGGCTAGGGTTCCGTTTTGCCGACCGCCATTTCCATTGGCGACTCACGCCATCATTCACCTCTGGCACTTACTCATGGGCTCCATACGCTCGTTTGTTGCCTCCACAAGCGCTTCCTGTTCGCGGGCTTCATTTTCAAGTTGTCCACTTGTAACTGCTGCTACAGTCGCAAAACAAGAAACCACTGGGTGGTAATCCAGCATACACATGCTGGCAGGCGGCCCAGTGCGTCCCACCTCCGGCCAGAAATTGGGAGGAATGACATACCGAAAATCCTGGTGGCCTCCCTTGATATAAACTGATAATGTATAATCTCAAGGGGGTACTCCTACTGCATATTGTCCATTCAGTAAGAACGTATCCTCTGCATGTGGAATCACAAATGGCCTCGCTTGCAACATCGGTACCAAATCCCGCATCCACGGTTCATTTGGCCAAAATGGGACACACAACACAACTTCTGAATCTTCTGACATAGCCACATGACGCACAAATCGCGCAATAAGGCGCCAAGAAGGGTTCGCTTAGCAAGCAATACCCATTCAATCCACAGCAAACGGTTCACAGTCCATCGTACCGCGACCTGGTTCTAAATTATGCATAAGTATTTAGAACATGATTGGCAAGTGATGCAAAAAGTTCAACCTGGAGCACCACACGAAACAAAACCTGCGAATGGTATATCCATTTCGGATTAAGTTGCCAGTCCGACGGATAAAACTGTAACGTAGCACCACAGAAAGCTACTACACCTGCTTCTCCGACCGGGTCAGCCCACGAACACGGCGCTCAAGTGGCGTCATCAGATCATCCATCTTGTCCGCACAGCGGGACATGTAATCCCCGAAATAATTAATCTTCCCAGGGATATATCGAAAATCATACTCGACTTTCTGTAAGACATTGCACGCTCTAAGCCAACGCCTAGTCTGAATGGTGTCCTCCTGTGTGTACTTTGACGGGTTCCGGACAATGCCTAACAACGGCTCATGATCAGTATACAGGACACATGGTAAGCTGGATCTATGTAATATATGCAACGCCTTTTTAGTGGCATACACATATCCCACAAATTCATACCCCGTGGTACCATAGTTCCGCTGAGCCGCATTGAATGTACTGAACATCAAAATGACTGGAAATAAAAGTTATGATTATGGACAGAAATAACCTTATCTAATACCAACTGTTTGATGACAGCAAATCTTTGGGACTCATCCCGGCGTCGAATTTGAACCAGCTCTTCAATCCGAGAAAATTATCCCGTCTCAGCAGGCTGGTACCTTATTGCCGGAGCCCCCGTTTCCAAATTCGACACAACCGGCGCTAACTCCGTAGTCGAATTTTGAAGCTGCATGTTCTCAACGCCGTTTATAATATCCGGCTCATCGAGCTGCTCCAGAGTCATGTCCTGTAAACCCAACCTCTGAACCTCCGCATCCGAAAGCTCTTACACTACATGCTTAGTGAGGCCTCCTGGTATACGCACAAACAAACATGCTCTACAAGCCAATTCAGCCGCATCTCTACACAAAACTAATCCCTGATCTTGAGTAGGAACATATAACCGAATTCGCATTTTCAAATACAAATATACTGTATTCATTGCCACTTGTTGATCTTTGCCCCACTTGAAAACCTCATTCTTCCGTGTCAACCGGATGACCGGTTCTTCCACGATAGAATAGTTTGGTATCATCCCCGACCACCATGCTATCATAGCCAATAACTGGTACAGGCGCTGTTAGAAACGCGTGTAGACGCTCATTATCAATCATACTACCATGTTCCCACACATCACGGCCAATCACATACATCACTTCAGATAGCAAAACTGATATTTGACTCTAGTGGGGTTGCAATTGGGCATCATTAACTTCACAAATGATTTCTTGTGTTGCTCCCACCAATGATTTCGCAGCGTCTCTATATACGATTTATGCGCTATCATCCATTTACGGCATCAACGATTGTACTGACTGAAACGGAGACTGAGTTAAATGTTGCATATCATAGCAACCACTTTAAACACCTTCCATGAGACATACCGGCTGCCAGCACCGTCCATCCCGAACAAAAAGTCAAAAGTTCCCGGGAATCTTCCGAAAGCCGGATTTGGTGGTAAGCCGCTGCTAAGTTTACCACCGTCTGAATAACCGCCCTTCTTGCATGATTCAAGTGTTCCACCTCTAAAGCATTCGTCACCGGCAACACATAGAATTCCGTATTCTGCGGACTCCAGTCAATACACAAGCGATATCCCTTGTCGTCTTGGGGCACCACTCGTGGATTCTTCCGAGCCAGAATACACGAAGCAACCCATTTGCTGTACTTATTTTCCGGCTAAATGAGCCCTACCCTATGAAGGTCATCACATTTTTGGGTCTCCACCCCCGCCTTCACCTGCGTCCCATGTACCCGGCGCTGCGGCATATCGTCGGGTTTGAGCATTATCTCACACTCAACCCCTTTAATAAACTTGCGTGATTTCTACTTATCCTTCAATTCCTGCAACTGAGCACTCGTAAAATTACAGATTCGAGCATGATACTCCAATCCAGTGAAATCATACTCATCTAAGTCATCATTTATATCAGGCACATGCTTATTACGTCGCAACGATTCCAACTTATACACAACCTCTGGGGGCCGATATTGTAGGAAATTAACTGCAGACACACGTGGAAGCTGTAACCGAAATGTAGCAGGTGTCGTCAAGGTATCCCACGTGACATCCAAACGTTCACTCTCCAAAACATCTAAACCAACCAAAATAATACAGTCATGTGCAATCCACGGGGCTAACAGAACAGAAAAGGATTCTGTTCCGTCTCATGATATGTACCACCGCCATGTGCATCAACTACTTCTAACAGAAGAGTAGCAACCACTTGTTTCGACATACGGCCATCGCCTCCGTAACCCGTAATAAACACAGGGTCTATATCCGTTATCACAAAATTATTATGTCGAACAAACTCAGCAGCTATCATTATAGATATAGAAACTTACCGATATGTCTTCGCAAAGCGCATATGTGAGAGGCCCACTCCAACCATCATCGGCGAGTCACTCAGACTTGGTTTGAGCGACAGCAACCGTAATGACTTTGATCGGGCTATCTGTCCGCCAGTGGCCAGTCTTATTGCATAACCCGCAAACCGGGCAAGACACATTGCGGTGTCGTAAAGAACACTTACCACATGCTTGAGGCGCTGGAGATGGAGTCTTTTCATCCAACGGGCGATATGCCCTATTTGGTGTACAAGATCGACCACGTGAACGGTCATAACCACGTGTGTCACCACGTGGCGGTGTAGTGTATCGGTCATTACGACCATTCTGGTATCCTGCCGAACCCATTATAGGATGGTGAGAGTTTCTTCTTGAGTAATCCGAGTTCCCTTCTTTAAAGAAGTTCCCTCCCTGTATGTCAGAGTTTCCTCCTGTACGAGAATCCCTTCCCGTGGTACGTATAGAGTCTCAGGTCCTGGGTTTGCCGCTAACATCGTCGTATATGTTGCAGCTGCCGAAGACAACCCATTCTTATCAAGGACATCCAATAACAACTCCCCCACTAATCCCGTATAGGCAGTGGTAGTAAAAGTCCGCATACAATCATGAAGTTCCTGAAGCCTGGCCGCTAACAAAACCGCATCCTGATTATACACGTACAATAGAGGATCCCGAACCGCGGGGTCCGTTAACACTCCCAACAACATCATATGGATTACCGCTCGGTGGCGATCCGCATCACTTCGGATATCAGCGCACATATCTACCCAAGAATATTGTGTCGCCCCCGGTTTCCCCACTAATTGCTGCAATACTATCTGATCCTGTTGTATGAGTGGCTCACCTATTACTGGAGCTAGACTACCAAAACCACAATCTGGCCGTACCTCCCGATTCGGTTGTTGTAAGGATGATCGCCAATCCGCCGACTACTCTGTTTCCGCTGCCATGCCTCTGGCACCAGATATACTGGATAATATAGCACTCTAAATACTGAGACCAACAATATCGATCAAACTCCTCCAACACTTCCCATCGTTTCGTATCCGTTCTCCAAACAAAATCAGGATGTACCCAATCACTCCCACGATCCGATACATACCATCTCCTATTCATCGAACTATAATAGAAAGGTTCCCCCAATGGTGGGTTCTCCTGACATTGATGATCCACAAACTGATACCACTTGTGAGCCTGATCATCCGTCAACAATCTAGGCCGCACTGGTGAGCGAGAACGTCTAACTTATCGCCCTCGATCAACTCCATCTCGATCGCTGTGTGCCCTCTGCTGTGCACCCTGCGATCCATTCAGTGCCTCATGATGTGCATCCTGTTGTGGCTGAGTTGATCCTGCTGATTGAGAAAAATGAACTCCTCCCGGTGTCTCCCTCTGGCGAACTGAACTCTGTTGCTGGGCTACTGGTTCCTGTTGAGGCAACTCAATAACTAAACACGCACGCAACTTACCATTTACCATCTAGGCCGCACTGGTGAGCGAGAACGTCTAACTTATCGCCCTCGATCAACTTCATCTCGATCGCTGTGTGCCCTCTGCTGTGCACCCCGCGATCCACTCAGTGCCTTATGCTGTGCACCCTGTTGTGGCTGAGTTGATCCTGCTGATTGAGAAAAATGAACTCCTCCCGGTGCCTCACTCTGGCGTACTGAACTCTGTTGCTGGGTGACTGGTTCCTGTTGGGGCAACTCAATAACCAAACACGCACCCCGCAACCTACCATTTCCTAGCACTGGTGACCGCACAGACTCAGTAAAACCCCTCAATTCATCATACAATGTATATATCACCGCCTTAATAGAAGTCATAGCACCCTCACGCAAAATCTGATTCTTACGCTTATTAGCCTTTTGATTATCCTCCTTCATGGTGGCTGCCACTGTAATCAAATCAAACATCGTGCTCTTCCGAAACAAATACCGCGACGGCCCGTAACGGGACATTAAAAAACGTTCAACATCCATAACTTGTGCAGTTTGGTCAAGCGCTCGTTGAATTTCTAAATCCATTTGCGACGCATATCTAGATGCTACATACTGTGTCTCACCGTTGTTCGGTGCCCTCTTCCGGAACGCTGGGGAATTCGTAAAGTCGTGCCAACGCAGCTCGGTCCTACTAAATGGGGACAAGGCATAAATACCATTTCCTAAAGTCCTCAACGGTCCAATGTCCTGTCCTTTAGTGTGTCTAAACAGTCCTGGCCTACCAACGGGAGGGCAGAGGTCCTCAGCTTATTCCAGTACTACAATCGGATGATTTTTTAATTATGTCGGTAGGCGCAGGCAAAAGCGAGCTGCTTTTGATATTTCAAAACTGTTAAAAATGCAACTCTTTTTTATTTAGTATCGTTTTCTGTTGCGTTTTCTTGGTACGTTTCCGCCTCTGATTTTTCAAACAACATAACGTTTTTAAAATTAGCTCAAAGTGATGAAATATCAGCATTTGACCAACTCAATACCACTTTTATAAACAAGTACCGAACCGGAAATGATACGTAGGGCCTACGTAGGGCCTACGTAGGGCCTACCAAGAGCCTACTGTAATAATACTTGTAGTTATCTTTTCAGAATATCGTATCCACACATGTATACTATAGTATATCTATATCCTTAGTCATTCTATCTTTACACGCGCTGTGCTGGCATGATCCATCATAATGTCTAATGTGCTACCGAACAAGTCCCACTTTTTTAAACTTTTGTATGTTTTTATGTCTGTTGTAATATACGGAATTATGCAAATGCCATTAGCGTCATAATTTATCCATAACTTTGTTCATGTAAGAATATTACATTAGTATGTTGGCTAGTTCCTCATTGTGGTACATACGCTTATGACGTGAAGATAAAGATCACTTCGTCAATAACAGTCCCTGAATTAGTTTGGGTAATTGGCATGTTTATTATTGACTAGTTCTTTCTGGATGCGGACATCTACCTTTCACATTCTACCTTTCACATAAGTTCCATATCCAAGAAATCAATGAGGCATAGGTGTGCATTGACTACCATCAAAATCAAAGATAGCTTGTCTAATTTTCCAAACATAACGAATCAATCGACCAATTTGCCCGTCAACTTCTTAAGTTGCGTTTCCACTACATCGGCCATCATTCTTGAACATCTATTTATTTAGCTTGTTTATTTCTGGTGTGAGTTAACAAGTAACTTGCACATTCCAAACGAGAAAATTTGTTAGGAATACTTTATTGTGATCAATAGTGTAGTAAACTAGTGATACGGCCTCCGGTCAGTCTAAAGTATCAAGATAATGAGACAACAAATTTGTTTGTATATATATTTAAGTAATTTAATACAAGTTCTTTTTCCAATATTTCCGAAGTGTTCTGAATTAACTTTGATGGCTCCAATGGCCTGAGTATTGGACTACTTGGACATATTTGAGATATTAGTAGATGTAGGACACTATAAACTGATTCATTTTATAATCTATGAACTACTAACAAATTTTGGTCCTCCCGTCAATCTCCAAACTCCAGCAAGTCTTTTTATTTTTTTATCGTTTCTTCAGATGGGACTTTATTTATAATAGCTAATTTACTAACGTGAGTTACGTTCTTATGTCTGTCTACAACTTACGGATGTGGTCATGAACACTTAGTACTTCTAGTGAAAATTATTCAATAAAGAACAGCTAGAGGTACGTCCTGTGTATTCGAGGATATTAAGGCTCTTACCAAGAGACAGTCCTGATCATTCTTACACAAGCTATCACTGCTAAATCCTAACTGACTGAAATTGTATCTTAGTTTATTTAACATAGTTTGAACCCTAGTAATATCCATCGAAATCTACAATAGTCACGAAACACCGTTATGACGGAAGATGGTTCACTGGGTGGCCTGCGTAAACATTTGAATGCACAATTAACCGTTTTGAATAAGGGTCTCATAAAGCAAATGTTTAAAAAGATTATCAACGAAGACGACTTGGAATCCACATTTGAA
>NW_014039844.1:6024-13245 GCF_001186125.1 Sphaeroforma arctica JP610 | reverse complement strand
GCTACTCCAAATAAATCTCATACTTGTCGGTTAGGTTGGCACGATATTGCTGATCTGCACAACTTTAATAAATATCGGACAACCGTGGCATTTTACCGTGCTCTGGAAGTTGCTAAGGAGCCAATACAGCTGCTCGCATATATGCTCCCCAGTAGCAAGATATTGAACTCTATATCATTTCATAAGACTGCACAATATTTAATGACATTAAAGAAACGATATCTAGAGAATACAGCGTATGTGGGTGTCTCACGGTCTTTGAATGGGAGAGTGAAGACTCAGTTGCATGATTTTAAACGACATATTGAACACGTAAAGCGGAGCAAACATGTCAATCCGTTGCAGTTCTATTGGAATCACGGACGGTGGCGCTTTTTAAGCAGGCAGCAGTTGTGGCTGTTGAAAGAAATATTTTGTCTATATCGATCAAGCATAAGCGAAACGACAATCGGGTGCCCATGGTTCCTACGGAAACACTGACAATATTTCACCCAACAATGCGGTGATCCTACGAACCTTAAACCAATACGTATCGCTGTGATGACTTCGATGACGTGATGGCACTCCTCTACCGGATGTCATACAGAATACTTGCAAAACTATCATGAACAAGTTACACCAAACCAAGGGCGAATTTAGTCGACACGCAGAAGCTAGGCAACTGACAATATACAACGCACAGAACCCCGAAATTATGCATGTGAAGAATGTGTTAGATGGATCTCATGCTGAAAACGAAACGATTACATCACTTTCAACTCTAAACTAAGTGATTACAGGAAGATGTTTGTCGCCTCCCAGGGAGATACAAGGGTAGGTGATGCAGATCGATCGGTCATTCATGAGGCAGTCGCAGATAAGAGTACTTCTTGCGCAGCTAAAGGTACTTCTTGCGCAGCTAAGGGTCCTTCGTGCGCAGCTAAGGGTATCTCTTGCGCAGCTAAGAGTACTTCTTGCGCAGCTAAGGGTACCCCTTGCGCAGCTAAGGGTACTTCCTGCGCGGTTATGGGTACTTCCTAAGGGTACTTCTTGCAAGGCTTCAACTTCGAATCAGTTACAGTCTACTTCAATTATTCAAGCTACTAAAATGTTACACAATACTACTAGGTTGAGATAGATGTTTTCAAAGGTTGCAGCTTGCACTCTAAAGTTAGTATGGTATATTAAACATGCAAGCCAAAGTTATACATTTCCTGAATAGCACTATTGGTATGGTTGATTGTATGCTTTTTTATTTGATACTGACGATGGACGTCCATAACCATGACGTGCACGACCAACACAGACGTACACCAAAACTCACCCAATTTTCTTCCTAGAGACTACTATATTAAACAATCCGGGATAATATACGTCTCGAGGTAGAAATGTAAGGACGGATAGGATAATTTAATAAAAGCCTTAAGTGAACTAGCGACTTAATACAGGGCTGGCATTAGTTCTCAACATATATCCGTCACGATTTATATATGTATCTGCGTAGGTTGAAACGCCCTTTTATATATTGTAGATACTAATTTAATAACTGGGCAGACTGAGGATAGCCTTTGCACGGCGCATGCAATTTTGCTATCCCTTATACCTAAACAGCGAAACGAGCAGATGTAGTGGAAACTTCTCGAAACTGCACATTGTCAGTCTTTTACCAGCTCAGATGATTCGCAAACTTTGTAGACAATATCAACTTCATAGACAATTGTGGACGCACGCGATGTCTTTGGATACGAAAATACGAATGCTTCTCAAAGTGTATTTCTTGAACCTTTTTTTCGTACGTTATCAGTCCTGAATCGCCGTTGAAATTACAGTGTTGATTACATACATATCATCTGTAGGTTGCGGTAGACCCATCTGAGTTGTATATCTTTTTCCAGGGTGTAATTTTGAATCAACTCACACAGTATTGACAGGGCGCTAAAATACAACTCCAAATGTTTTTCAAATATTCAAGTCGTCGGGTAAAAAGTCAACACGGAGTACCGATGCACATCAAGCTTTATCTAATGGTTGTTTGAGAAAGGGAGTAGTTACAGATGTATAGTATGTGTACCGCTCGATTGTTCGAATAAGTGTAAACTGATTGTTTCTCTCAAACTGATTTGACAACAAGTACGAGAAGAGAACCAAGTGCAGTTAAGCGTATACATGCTGTCAGAGACAACGCTTTGACTGTCTTCGCTATTTCCAGCAATTCGGCGTCAAATATGAGTACATAATTGAAATTTATGAGCCAGTACAGACGTAACATTGATATAATTGGTGATTTAATATCACTACAGAAGCATTCCGATTTAAAATCACTACGGTAGCACTTCGATTTAAAATCACCACAGAAGCACTTCGATTTAAAATCACTACAGAAGCACTGCTATTTAAAATCACCACAGAAGCACTCCGATTTAAAATCACTACAAAAGCACTGCGATCTAAAATCATTACAGAAACACTCCGATTTAAAATCACTACGGAAGCACTCCGATTTAAAATCACTACAGAAGCACTCCGACTTAAATTCACTACAGACGCACTCGGATTCAAAACCACGACAGAATTCCCGAATTTGAAATCATTACAAAAGCACTGCGATACGCACTCGAATTTAAAATCACTATAGAAGCACTCCGATTTAAAATCACTACAGACGCACTCCGATTTAAATTCACCACAGAAGCACTGCGATTGAAAATCACTACAAAAGCTCTGCGATTTAAAATCACTACAAAAGCACTCTGATTAACATTGCTTCAGCTAATGTCACACGGAGCCGGTGATCTTCCTAGGGGCCATGTTGATCATACGAGGGGGTTTGATACACTAGAGGTGTATGGTATCACGTTAAGTAAACCCAAGTAAGACGTATCAGATACACTTAATTTCTATACTAATTTTTATTATCTCATAGCTGGTACAAGTATAGACAAGCCGCACCATCGGGCTACAGAGCCACCTGTGTGAGTTCCACGGTGGTCTGACGGACTTCGCACACTTCTTTACCCCAGATCTGATTGGCTTGCCGCACACGTTCCTGCAATTATGATTGGTCGATGGGTGTGCATGTTGCATGTTACTTCTGTTCACGGATACTTACAGAGACGGAATACGACCCTTGATATGCACACCCACAAAGGCAATAGCGGGGGGGGCTTAGTATGTATTTAATATACTTGTATGAACCACAAAAGAAGTAGCGGGAGTTCCAGTATAGTTTGATATACTAGCAAGAACCGCCGTATATTAAACAAGGGTTTAGGGTTTAGGGTTTAGAATTTGTAAGAACCGCCGCATAGCTGCGACATACGCCAATGACAAGACTCGCACTCGTTCTATATGTCAAAGTCTATGTGATACCATAATAAAGCGTATAGCGTGTGTGTTTGTATATAGTGTGGTACAAGTGATGTCTGGCTAAGTTTAGAGAGTGTGTGTTTGTATATAGTGTGGTACAAGTGATGTCTGGCCAAGTTTAGAGTGTGTGTGTTTGTATATAGTGTGGTACAAGTGATGTCTGGCTAAGTTTAGAATGTGTGTGTTTGTATATAGTGTGGTACAAGTGATATCTGGCCAAGTTTAAAGTGTGTGTGTTTGTGTATAGTGTAGTGCAAGTGATGTCTGGCTAAGTTTAGAGTGTGTGTGTTTGTATATAGTGTGGTACAAGTGATGTCTGGCTAAGTTTAGAGTGTGTGTGTTTGTATATAGTGTGGTACAAGTGATGTCTGGCTAAGTTTAGAGTGTGTGTGTTTGTATATAGTGTGTGTTTGTATATAGTGTGGTACAAGTGATGTCTGGCTAAGTTTAGTGTGTGTGTGTTTGTAGGAGAGATCACAGAAACAGTCTTAACACCGGGGTAGAACTCGCGCACGGCGACGTCTGACTGATTGAAAATCATTGGTGACAAGCTAATCTCTGTATCGACCTTGGTGAAACTCTAAAACCCTAAACCCTAAAACCAATCGGGCTTGGGTTCATATGGTACTCTGGGCAAGACTCTCTCAGCTGGGCGTTTGTTCTGAGATGTCTATGGCGATACATTATAGTTATTATTGCATGTAGTCCAATACGCATAAACGAGGCAAATGCGGGGTGGTGCAGAGACGGATATATATTCATACCACTGCGTATATATTCATATCACTATGTATATAATCATACCACTGTGTATATGTTCATACCACTGTGTATATATTCATACCACTGTGTATATGTTCATATCACTATGTCTATTCATACCACTATGTATATATTCATATCACTATGTCTATTCATATCACTATGTATATATTCATATCACTATGTCTATTCATATCACTATGTCTATTCATACCACTAGGTCTATTCATACCACTATTAATATAGGATAGAACACTCACTACACACTGGCACAATCAATGTATACAACACCATCGGCTCTGTGAGTGTGAAGCATTTCGGTACCTGAAGCTGAGTAGTCCAATGACCCATACGCTCCTCCCAAGTCTCCGCCAGACTATCGGCTATGCATCCCGGTATGCTGAAGGATGTAAACCGGTACGGAGCAGTTCGGAACCAAGCACCCGGACCCGTTTCTGAGGGGCTGGGTGCAGAGAACTCACAGTCGTACAGGCGCAGGGGAGTCATGGATAGGCAATTGGCAGTGGATAGTACATGATCGTACCAGTAGAGACACTGCAATTCCGAGGATAAGACGGTTAACTATATGTACACACACAGACACAGACACACAGACACAGACACAGACACAGACACAGACACAGACACACATATATATATATAAATATATACGCACACACACATACACACATACATATATACATACACGTACACATCCACATCCATATACACATACACATACATGTCTATATACTACTGACAGATACAGTTTGGAGTGCGATTGCACCAGCACACACACAAAAAACATATCACTGGCACGAATTCATGGAGGTTCGATAACATTAACGGGGAGACTATCCACATATACGGCGTGGATACACATACAGAAGACGTATGGAATTGCGAAGTTAAAAAAAACACACATACACGTACACATACACATACACATACTCATGCACATGCACATGCAAATACACATACACATGCACATACACATACAAATACACATACACATACACATACACACTTCTGGCAAGTACGTATCGAAAAAACCGCCTGCCCCAAAAGATAAATATAACAAACAAAAAAACCAACTAGTATAACAAAAGAAACCAAAAGATCGCACATATACACATAACACATACATAACACTCCCAGACACATACATATATAACACATACATAACACTCCCACACACATACAGAACACATACATAACATTACACACAAATATAGAACACATACTTAACACTCACACACACATACAGAACACATACATAACATTACACACAAATATATAACACATACATAACACTCATACACACATACAGAACACATACAGAACATTACACACACATACATAACACATACAAAACACTCACACACACATATAGAACACGTACATAACAAAACACATACATAGCACAAACACACACATACATATCACAGACAAGCGTACCGGATAGTCCAGTATAAACCCATACAGCGTAGACAGGTTAATGGTGTGTGGGTACGTTATAGTTACGGTAGAGCCTTCGCCCGCGAAGGTGTCTACGGTTGCGCTGTCACAGATGTCTCCGGGGTGCACGGCCCTGTCCTGAAATTTCGGGTTGGATGCACGGGACAATTAGAATGGAACAGTGTGTGTATATGGGCAAAGGAAGAGTACGTAGCTGTCCTGTAGTCATGGTTTGGGTGTACAAGACATTTCGAAAGGAGGTGTGTGTTAGAGGGCAAACCCACCAACGGTCCTATATTCTCGGAGTGGGTGCACCGGCCCTGTATTCTCGGAGTGGGTGCACCAGACATTCAGAATACGACACTTACTTACACACACGTAGACAAAACACTTGTATACACATACACGTAGACTAAATACTTACATATACACACGTAGACTAAACACGTACGCACACACACGTAGACTAAATACTTACATACACACACGTACACACACACACGTAGACTAAACACGTACATACACACACGTAGACTAAACACTTATACACACACACGTAGACTAAACACGGACATACACACACGTAGACTAAACACGGACATACACACACGTAGACTAAACACGGACATACACGCATGTAGACTAAATACTTACATAAACACACACACAGACTAAACACGTACATACACACACCTAGACTAAATACTTATATATGCACACGTAGACTAAACACGTACATACACACACGTAGACTAAACACGTACATATACACACGTAGACTAAACACGTACATACACACACGTAGACTAAATACTTATATACGCACACGTAGACTAAACACGTACATACACACACGTAGACTAAAAACGTACATACATACACGTAGACTAAACACGGACATACACACACGTAGACTAAAACGTACATACATACACGTAGACTAAACACGGACATACACGCATGTAGACTAAATACTTACATAAACACACACGAAGACTAAACACGTACATACACACACGTAGACTAAATACTTATATACGCACACGTAGACTAAACAAGTACATACACACACGTAGACTAAACATGTACATAAACACACGTAGACTAAGCACGAACATACACACATGTAGACTAAACACGTACATACACATACGTAGACTAAACACGTACATACACACACGTAGACTAAACACATACATACACACACGTAGACTAACCACTTATACACACACACATACATACAGACACGGAGACAAAACATGTACATACACAGGTGCCACATTCACACCCCCGTTTCTCCTGAGATACCTCGACTGCAGCTGTCAGCTGTTCTGTAAAGTGTTTTAACACTCCGACAATAGAGCTATGCCATCGACTGCTCATGTGTGTGTCATGCCGAACGAATGTGTGCAATGGCTGTGCTAAGTTGGATGTGACGTTGACGATAAGAAGCGATTCTGTGTGTAGGAGGATATGGAAACGGGCCATAGTGTGAGTTTATGTGGAGGGGGTGTGGCGGGTGGGTGTATGGATAGGTATGCTGGATATGAATATAGGATACACACACAAAACACACACACACAGGTATGATTTTATATATATATATATATATATATATATATATATATATATATAGTATATATATACATACACACA
>NW_014039844.1:0-6004 GCF_001186125.1 Sphaeroforma arctica JP610 | reverse complement strand
TACTACACACACACACACACACACTACTATATATATATATATATATACTATATATATATATATATATATATATATATATATATATCTATATATACTATATATATATATATATATATATATATACACACACATATATACAGACATATATATATATATATATATATATATATATATATAAAGTTTAGTCTTACATAAGCCGAGTCTTACATATTTCAAGTCTAGTAGTACGTACAAAGTTGTGACTTTACATCCTTATGTTGCGTCTTGTAAAACTTAAAAACTCAAGTCATACATACTCAAAACTTTGATCTTAAAAAAATTCAATCCTTAGATCCTCAAACACATACCACCAAGCGTCGTCGCACATGTACCGAACTTCGTTTGCATATCCACTACTGCGCTCGAGTGTACCACAAACAGGGCTCCCAGCTCACCCAGACTGACAATCATGAGGTCCTTCAGCGATACACAGGCAAAGCTCTGGTGACCCGAATGGCCAGGACAGGACAAGACAGGACAGGACAGGACAGGACAGGAAAGGACAGGACAGGAAAGGACAGGACAGGGCATGGATGTCAGTGGGTTGGTATTGGTGAGAGGGTGATATTAGCAGTACCATGCACCTAAAATAGGACAAGAGGTGCAATGCAGTCCCATTTTTGTGTTGGTGAGTAGTAGGTGTACAGTCCTTTTACTACGGCAGGTAAATGTATGTCAGTGGGTTGGTATTGGTGAGAGTGTGTTATCAGCAGTACCATGCACCCAAAATAGGACAAGAGGTGCAACGTAGTCCCGTTTTTGTGTTGGTGAGTAGTAGGTGTACAGTCCTTTTATTACGACAGGCACGTGAATGCCTATGGGACTATGGTATCCGAGAGAAGTAGCAGAATAGTGATATGGAAGTGGCTGAAAATCTGAGCCTATAAGTACTGAACACTCGCCTTATTGCTAAGTACCGAACATTTGCCTTATATTAAGTATCGAATATTCGCCTTATAGATAAGTACCGAACATTCGCCTTATAGATAAGTACCGAATGTTTGCCTTATAGTTGAGTACCGAACATTCGCCTTATAGTTGGTGTGGTACCAGGGTGTACTATACACAACACGAACATCTCGCCTACACACATATTCAAAGCTAACGCAGATCAATATAGGGTTAGTATTTAGGGTTTAGGGTTTGGAAGGCTCGGGAGGTGAGACTTGTATAAGTAGTTATAGTGTGGCCAGTGAACTGAGTGTACTACCTATGAGATGTGCTACCAGCAGACGACTATTAGAGGCTGATGCAGATCAATATAGGGTTTAGGATTGGGGTTTAGGGTTTAGGGTTTGGAAGGCTCGGAAAAGCTTTTAGTCATATTGCCAATTTTATCAATCGGATTATCCAATTCTGGCCAAAGTTATGTCAAATAGGGTTATGCGAGTTCTCATCGGTATGGGTGGGACCAACAGTGTTAGACTGTGTTACATAGATAATGGATATCTCTCTCCCAGCCCAAGTGCAATCATAATATATATATATACATATATATATATATACATATACACACACACACACACACACACACACTAATATATATATATATACATATTAATTCTGTATGTGTATTTTTTCCGAACGATATACTATAAGACACTAACACGTAGTACCCCTGGGATTGAATTGCATTAAACTTCCGAAATGAACTAACCTAGTCCAACAAAGTTATTTATAGATCACATCTGAAAATCCAGAACAAGCGTTGTTTTATTGTGTTTATATACAAGACACCAACAGTCTCATAGAGCAAAGTCCAAACCCCTATACATGCATGTAAACACAAGACTAACCCCCCATTCATGCTAGATTTAGGGGTTTAGCAAACCCTAAAGACCCGGTGCATGCATGCAGACATACATATTGCAATAGGCGCAGAAAGCGTCGCAGTTGCTCAGCATCGACAGCGATCTGATCAATCAACACAGCCGGTTTGACTCTCGAAGCCACAGCAAGTACATCTGAGGAATATATATATATATATATATATATACATACATACATACATTTAGCTTATGTACGCTATGCAGTTGTTGTACATGCCGGCGTGTTTGACAGACCTTCTTGATCTCTGGAACAAATGCGATTGCAGTTGACAGCTACAACATACGAATGACAAGACAACCCCCCAACACCTAGCACCCCCAGTGAGTGGCACTGAAGATATCTCTTCGGCAGAGAAACATAAGAATATCTGAGCATGTACATGTACATGTATGTGTATGTACATCTACATGTATATATACATATACATGTACATGTATGTGTATGTACATCTACATGTATATGTACATATACTTGTACATGTAAGTGTATGTGCATGGAGGCGTGCATGTACATTTGGTGCGCGCGTGTGGTCTTCAATGTGTGTCGTATGTGGAGTGATGCCGTGGATGTAAGCGAATACAGTAGCAATCAACACAGCATATCACACTACACAGTACGACTGTCAGTACCAGAAAGAGAGGTGGGATATACACATGCATAACATCCACACAACCAAGTCATAACATCCACACAAAGAAGTAGGTACACATGCATAACATCCACACAACCAAGTCATAACATCCACACAAAGAAGTATGTACACATGCATAACATCCACACAACCAAGTCATAACATCCACACAAAGAAGTAGGTACACATGCATAACATCCACACAACCAAGTCATAACATCCACACAAAGAAGTAGGTACACATGCATAACATTCACACAACCAAGTCATAACATCCACACAAAGTAGTAGGTACACACGCATATCACCCTAGAGGCGTCCTTAAGCAATGCAGAGACGATATACACAATCTGATCATACCACAATCTGTGCTACATACCACAGATGGTTCGCTCATAACCGATACACACAATCTGATTACATCACAATCTGTGCTACATACCACAAAGCAATGAGGAGACGATATACACAATCTGATCATACCACAATCTGTGCTACATACCACAGATGGTTCGCTCATAACGTGCAGGTGAGCATTTGCCGATAACTCTGCGGACGTTGTGGTGAGGCTCATGCCGCTGTTTGGCGGTGTGGGTCTGTTGGGACATTCTATTTGTGTATATGGGTGTGTATGTGTATATATGTTTATATGTGTGTATATGGATGTGTATGTGTATATATGTTTATGTGTGTGTATATGGGTGTGTATGTGTATATATGTTTATATGTGTGTATATGGGTGTGTATGTGTATATATGTTTATATGTGTGTATATGGGTGTGTATGTGTATATAAGTTTATATGTGTGTATATGGGTGTGGATGTGTATATATGTTTATATGTGTGTATATGGGTGTGTATGTGTATATATGTTTATATGTGTGTATATGGGTGTGCATGTGTATATTTGGTTATATGTGTGTATATGGATGTGTATGTGTATATATGTTTATATGGGTGTGTATGTAAGTACACGCACACATACATATGTACAGGGTTATAAAGTGCACGTGTAGGGTGTGTATGTAAGTACACGCACACATACATATGTACAGGGTTATAAAGTGTACGTGTATGGGTGTGTGTGTAAGTACACACACACATACACATGTAAAGCTTATTGAGTGTATGTGTATGCGTGTTTATGTGTGTGCATAGGGTTATTTAATGTATGTGTATGACCATTCACCGACACGTACATGTGTGTGTATATACATGCACACGTTTCTTTGATGTATAGAGGTTTAAACCCTAAAACCCTACTTGCACCCTTTTTCCAGGGCATAACCCCAAGCACTTGGGCGTAGTCAGTATGGATATCAATTACAATACCAACAAGCTTGATGTATTTGAATGTATGTGCATGTATGTGAACGTCTATGAATGCATGTGAATGTATGTGAACTCTATGAATGTATGTGAATGTATGTGAACGTCTATGAACATATGTGAATGTACGTGAACATCTATGAATGTATGTGAACTCTATGAATGTATGTGAATGTATGTGAACGTCTATGAACATATGTGAATGTACGTGAACATCTATGAATGTATGTGAATGTATGTGAACGTCTATGAATGTATGTGCATGTATGTGAACGCCTATGAATGTATGTGAATGTAGTATGTGAATGTATGTGAACGTCTATGAATGTATGTGAATGTATGTGAACGTCTATGAATGTATGTGAATGTATGTGAACGTCTATGAATGTATGCGAATGTATGTGAACGTCTATGAATGTATGTGAATGTATGTGAACGTCTATGAAAGTATGTGCATATATGTGAACGTCTATGAATGTATGTGAATGTTGTATGTGAATGTATGTGAACGTCTATGAAAGTATGTGAATGTATGTGAACGTCTATGAATATATGTGAATGTATGTGAACATCTATGAATGTATGTGAATGTATGTGAACGTCTATGAATGTATGTGAATGTAGTATGTGAATGTATGCGAACGTCTATGAATGTATGTGAATGTATGTGAACGTCTATGAATGTATGCGAATGTATGTGAACGTCTATGAATGTATGTGATGGTAATACCATTGAGATTAACATAGTGGTCGCTTTTGTACGTGACAGTCTGTGAGTGAGAGCGCAGCCGTGTACAGAGTGAGATCCAATGCTATCCATCTAAAGACTTGTGCATGTATGTATGTGCATGTTACTACTCAATAAACATACGTGATAGTAATTCTCTATAGCAAGCGTTGGGTGATATGTGTGTGCATGCACACAAACGTACACAGGTACACTCAGATATATGTGATAGTATCTCTGCCACCAGAAAGACGCTACTCTGCAAGGTTGTGATCCGATTCGGTTTACATATGCGCATTTACCTCATACTTGCATAGGTGTAAAAACGTACGTTGTACTGTTATATATAGACTAACGTACATTGTACTGTTACATATATACTAACGTATATTGTATTGTTATATATATACTAACGTACATTACTGTTATATATATACTAACGTATATTGTATTGTTATATATATACTAACGTATATTGTATTGTTGTATATATACTATCGCACATTGTACTGTTATATATATACAAACGTATATTGTATTGTTATATATATACTAACGTATATTATATTATTATATATATACTAACGTACATTGTACTGATATATATATATATTAAGGTATATTGTATTGTTATATATATACTAACGTACATTGTACTGTTATATATATATTAACATATATTGTATTGTTATATATATACTAACGTACATTGTACTGTTATATATATATTAACATATATTGTATTGTTATATATATACTAACGTACATTGTACTGCTATTGATATACTAACGTACATTGTACTGTTATTCCTATGCTAACGTATACTGTACTGTTATTCCTATACTAACGTATATTGTACTGTGATTCATACACTAACGTACATTGCACTATTGATATACCAACATTGTACTATTGATATACTAACGTATATTGTACTGTTACTCATTTACTAACCTACACTGTACTTTTATTCATTGACAGCGCTGAGTGGGTCCATTTGAGTGTGTGGTCTCCAGATGCACTATATGCGCTGTTTACGTACAATGAACGTGCACACCACTTACTAAGGTGTTCATGTCTCGGTAACGTAGTTATAGATCATGTATGTAGTTAGTATGTCCAAAACAATTTAATTTTAAGGGATGTATCAAAGGCAGCTGTCGAAGTATACTTTGCCGAAAATCTATGACGCATCGGTGAGTCATGTTCATTGCTACCCTACTACCTTGAAACCCTAGAAACCCATACCCTACAAATCCAATCATAGTATTTTACCAGACGTAACTATGTACATATAAATATATTATATACATAGCCTCCTATAGACGGAGGGATATTCCACTAAGGCATATATACACACACAACACACACACACACACACACACACACACACACACACACACACACACACACACACACACACACACACACACACACACACA
The DNA here is from genome assembly GCF_001186125.1 of Sphaeroforma arctica JP610. Taxonomy (NCBI): domain Eukaryota; class Ichthyosporea; order Ichthyophonida; genus Sphaeroforma; species Sphaeroforma arctica. The sequence continues at coordinate 5 of NW_014039844.1, read as the reverse complement.
CACAC
>NW_014039845.1:34093-48056 GCF_001186125.1 Sphaeroforma arctica JP610 | reverse complement strand
TGTGTGTGTGTGTGTGTGTGTGTGTATATAATATATATATATATATATATATACGTATATATATATAAACTGGCATCACCTTACAATACGGACATGCACGCTCCTCACGCGCCCCTTTCTTGTCTTGGGGTTGTCCTATTAGCTTGTTTTGCTCGGGTGCACTGTTGTCCGGTTTGTGCCGTTTGGTCGTAGTAGTTGTGCTATTCTAAGCCTGACTGTGATTGGTTGTTTGCAGGTGGTGTATCATCTGACGCACTCTTAACAACCGATCTCCTTGCACTTTGGCTGCCGTTCTTATGCTTGCTTCAGTACGAGAGTAAAACACAGTGTGTTTCATCATTTCCATCAGGATGCTTGTCTACCCTGATGAGAGCATCCACTTTCTCTTGTTGTCCGTAGTACGTAAATGCTTGGTATCTTTGGACCTTGAGAATTTACAAGTATATAGGCTCTTTGTCTGAGTTGCGGTAACGCTCCTCTAACATCTCCATTGTTTTATGTACTCGCTATGTGCGCACCTCTACGTCCCGTGTCTTGTTCTACATGTCGTTGAGAAACTTCTCTAACAGATAGTCTACTAGATGATGTTTGAGTCTGTTAATAATGATTCTATTGAATTGTTCAGGACCCTTGAAGTGCTTGGTTATCTATGCTTCAGAGTCTCTTAACTCCTTGAGCACTGCCTTGGCCTTCTCCGTTGCATCAGTGGAAGCTAATAGATTTCTCACTAGTGCTGGGTACTGACATAGTGGCATAGACTTGGCTAAGAATAAGTCTCTGCATTATGTAGTGAACTCTATAATATCTTCACAATTTTCCAGTTTGAAGTAACTATTACTATGTAGCTTCGGAAATTCGGAGGTTTTTAGTAGTTTTGCGAGTGCAGGTTCGTTTATCTTATCACCCAAGCGTGAACGCATGAGCTCTAACACGCTAATATATTGACTGATTTGAATGACTGATTTGAATGAATTCATCCTCCTCATCATCGCCACACTCATTGATGGCTAGATCGTATCTTCATCTGGGCTCTCTGTCAACGAGTGGCATGCGTCGTTCTGGTTGTTGATCACGAATGACTACTCTCATCTTGTGTAGAGTCGGGACAGGCACCGGTGCTGTTTGTTCCAAATTAGATACAATCTACTAATCAGGACGTGGCTGCCTTGACAGATGCTCTTGTCTATTTTTAAACGTATCGCTGAGGCTAGTATGGGAACCCCCCCCCAGGTATAGGCTGGCTCGAGCCACTACCTGGGCTTGGCCCCCCTACTGGGCTACACTTTCACCATCTGTGCCTACACCCCCTTCTTCACCACCATACACGCCTGCTCTGGTTGCCGTTGGCATCTTGAGATGTCTGTGATGGTGTGTGGTTATTGCAAGTTATTCGTAAAGACTCTTGCTATTTTGTGCGCGAATGCGCGCTTCACCCCCTTGTCTTTGGTAATAATCTGTATAAGAGGAAATAGTTTCTCACATGACGGAATAACACTGGTGACATTAAGTTCCCACGTGACGGAATAAGCACCAGTGACGTCACATGACGGAATAAGCATCAGTGACGTCACATAACGGAATAAGCTTTATTAATAAAACACCGGTTTCTCCCTCATAAATATAGGGAATCAAGCAACGCGCTACCGAGCCATACACCACGGTAAACACTTCCAGCGGAAGTGCAACGAGGCAACAACACTATAACAGTAAGTAAAACAAATACAACTTTTATTTATTTTATAAGTATTATTACTAAAGACGTGGGGGGGGGGGGGGTGGGAAGCGCGCACCTTTGCAAAAGATATCCCTGGTGGTGGAAGCAAACATCATTGACCTGGCTGACAGACTCAATGTATTTACAGATGAAGAAACGTTGTTAATAAATGCAAATGATATAAATTATCAACCTTTATCGCTACTTACAGCACCACGAGACCAACGGTTATACATTGACATACAAATTAATGGTAACACAAACAATGCACTAGTAGACTCCGGCGCACAACGCTCATGTATGGACAAAAGTGTAATATCAGTACTATATCTGTCAGTTAGAGCGCAACCGGGTTACATACAACTAGCACAAATAGATGCAAGAATACAACGCACTGGATCAAAAGAAGTTTGTGACATTAACTACGGAGGCAGAAAGACCTCTCAGTGTTTTGAAGTATTGGACTTGCCTGAAAAGAAAACACCAATACTTCTAGGTATGGAAATTCTACCATACATAGGTATATATATAGCGGGTTTAATCAACCCACTTATACCAACAGATGCAGAATGGGAATCGCTCCTCACACCACATGAAGAGGACCCAGAGCATGAACAAGAAGGTTTCAAAGAGTCACTTACAGACCTCCTGGACACCAACGCGAATATACCTCCTGACGTTCACTGAAACCTACCAGGCTTCACAGTCACGGTACCTGCAAATGAAATCAACGTCAGACAAATGAGGCACGCCAAAGCCAACTTTGTTCCACACAAATACATTCCACAAACGGTGAGAATGTGCAACGATGGCTTCATTTACCGTTGCTATCAACAGGTGAACATGACCAAACGGGTTTACTCAAAAAATTAAGGACATGCTTAGAATTACGTGATATCAATTACCAATATGAACAAGACAAATTTGTGTTATGAAAAATAAAGGAAGTATTACACAACCTACAAGGGGCACAGTTCTTTTCAAAGCTCGATCTCACAGGAGGATTTCACCACTTCCTAGTGGACGAAGCAAGCCAACACTTCTTCACATTCTCGTGGAGAGGAGCGCAATACTCATTCAAGTCGGTGCCATTTGGACTACACTCACTCACAGCACAATTCTAGAGAGTCATGGCATATATGCTCATAGATATCAAAGGAGTGTAAGTGTATGTAGATGACATAGTCATTGTGAGTCTTACAGAAGAAGAACACCGCAAGACAGTCCGTGAAGTAATCAAGCGACTCAATAGTGCGAACTTTCGACTCAATCACAACATGTGTGCCTTTGCAGTCAAAGTGGTCAACATTCTTGAGGTGAAAGTCACCACACAGGGCCTCAAAGCAGACCCTGAGACACAGAAAAGAATGATGGACTGGCCACTACCCAGAACAAAAGAGATCTACACAAAGCAGTGGGACTAGCAAATTACATGCGAGACCATGTCCCCAACTTTGCCCACACAATGAAACACTTTCGGAACCTAATGAAAGGAAAAAATGAACCAGAACATATCCATGTTATGGACACCGGAACTAATCCAGAAGTGGGAAGAACTCAAAGAAGCCATCGCCTGTTCAGCGACGCTAGCATACCCTGTTGATGGGGTACCGTTTCAAATTATGAACGATGCTAGCGACTATGGCATAGGAGGGTGTTTATTTCAAGTCATCGATGGAGTCAGAAGGGACATTCTCTACCTCTCAAAACGCTTGAATCCAGCACAACAACGCTATGGCACGAATACCGAAGAGCTACTAGCACTGGTATATAGCCTGGAATATTTCTCCGAATACATCAATGAGGGGGACATAACACTGCGGACAAATCACAAAGCGCTCATGCAAATGAACTGTCAACAGACGTTATACCCAATGCTAGCCAAGTGAATAGCAAAAACGTTCCACCACCACTTCTCTATCATACATGTCCCAGGCAAGGACAACCAGATGGCAGATATGTTGTCACGTCTACATGAAGATATTTTTAGTACCAAAGAGTCAAAAGTATTACAACAGGCGAATGAGGCAATACATAATAGCCAAGAGTACACCACCTTTGTTACATCCCAGATTCTACCAAGAAGCGTAAAGAAGGTTTGAGAAGTTCACAGTAGATCTGTTTGCATCGGCACACAATGCGCACACAGATAAATACTACACCAAAGAACAGAATGCGCTAAAACAAAAATGGGCGCAAGAAGTTAATGCATGGACGAATCCACCATGGGAACTCATATCTGATGTCCTTGACAAAGTCATTGAAGAGGCAACTAGCATCACGATATGTGTACCATACTACCCCAATGCCTCGTGGTTTCCGAAGTTCCTGTCTTTACTAGAAGAAGACCCAATGCTAGTGGACAACACTAGCAACACGTTCCTCGTAGAGGGCACGAAGGCTTGCGGCAAGACCCCATGGGGTGTCACATTAGTCGCAAGTCTCCATACTTCGATTCAACGCGGGAACAACCTGCCATACACATTGCAGTGTCGGAACCAGTTCACTCTGGAGATTCACCACAGGCAACAGAATATGAGACACGTGTCAACATCATTGAGCAATACCACAACTTGGGACATTACACTCCTGAGGAAACAGTACACAGGTTGCGAACAGATAGACATGATTTGGCTGATATCCAACAACATGTACACAAGTTCATTGACGGATGTATACCATGTCTCAAAAATAAAATACACAAGAAGGGATTTCACCCCATACAATCAATTACAGCCGCATATCCAAGCGACAGAGTCCAAGTGGACACCATAGGGCCACTATTGGATTCCAATAGAGGACACACATACGTGTTAGTATACCTTGACGTATACTCAGTCATGGACGAATCCGCGGTTACTATAGCACGCACACTGGTACTAATCATATGTGAACATGGATTTCCACAAATCATACAAACGGACCAAGGCACTGAATATGTTATCAGCATACTCTCAAAAGTTGTTGGACAAGCGCCAATGCAACACCTAGTCCCTGGGCCGTATCAACCTAAAGTCTTAGGCGCGAACGAACGATCACATAGAGACCTCATGCCACTGTTACGGAAATTCGTTGAACAGAATCCAGATAACTGGTGTTCACGACTTCCAATCGTACAGATGGGCCATAATCTGCGTACGTCCAAAAGACAGAAGTCTCCGCGCTTTAATGTGTACTTTGGTCGCAGACAGAACCAACTCACGGACTACAAAGAGCCAGTGACCGCACCCAGTACGACAGTATCTTGGGTAGAGCGACTGCAAAATCCAGAAGAAGCCATTAGGCCACAACTAGAGAGCAATGTTGCACAGTATCAAGAGAAGATGCGAGCAGCATACGATCGAAAATACCAAAAGAAGGATGTAAACTTCCAGGAAGGGAACCTTGTCATGGTCCGGTATCAAGGTGAAATGAACAAGTTAACAGCACCAAATGGCGGACCATACAAAATAGTATGCAGGGAGGGTAACAGGTATTTTGTTTGTAACCTTGATGGGACCAAAGCCCCCGAGTATCCTGACTCGATCGGTGATGAGTTACTTGGCCTTGTAAAAAGCATTTTCTTCCAACGATCACGTACAACCAAACGAAGAGACTCAGTTCTCATCGATAGTCGACGACAGGCCGTCCATCCGAGGTGATGGATCCTAGGAGCACCTACTACGATGGACAGATGTTAAGCGTACCTGGACGCATGAATCAGACATCGCAGATGCTGATGTCATTTCAACGTACCGTCAACGCCGGAGACGTAAAAGGAGGCAGTCAAGGCCAAAGAAGCCAGCGACAACGAGCACTGATGAAAGATCAGCGAGCCACAGACAGCGCACAAGGCGGGGGACCTAAGCAAGTCTCACTGATACCATAGGACACTCCCACTTTTCTCGCCTAGAAGCATGTTCCCCCCACACACCAGAGGGACAAGGACCAGAGACTCGGCTGTAGAGCCACCGTTGAGATGTGTTTTCCTAAGCCAAGTTGAGATCAACCAAGAGCACCGGTCAAGGCTGACTCCGATGAGCGTGGTAGAGGACTCCTGTTATAGTATAAATTTAATTAATCGGTAATATGTAAGAGATAATGGTGGCAGGTTTTTCATTTTATGCCCCCTAAGGGACAAGTTTTTTCCTGTATACAAACACCAACCTCTAGATAATCTATTACCGTAAGATGTCACTTTCAACTCTACGCAGGCTAAGAAGCATAAAGTTGAGGGGCTGTAGCATCTAGGGACCAGATTATCAAAGGCCAATACAAATCCCAAAACCCAGATTAATCAAATACTGAGTTTTGGAATTAGGAATGGAACATTTCTGATATTGGAGTCATCAGAAATATTAGCAGTAGAACCGGTAAACTATACCGGGACTCCCGCGTGTGAGAGAAACACTCAAGTAAATCCGAGGCTAGTGAAAACACAAATAAAGACTCAGTTCAGTTCTCTCTGACTAGGGACTTTTCCCAGCTGAGATAACTGTACTTGAGAAGAGGTCTATTGTATTCCCTTGTCTCGTATCTTCCAGATACTCGCACAGCTTCACTACGGCGGACCTGGCAAGCGTGCGAATGGAGTTGGGAGAGCGATGGATGGAGGTCGGCATGGTAGACTCGGTGATTTTAGCGAAGCAGAATCAGATGCTGAGTATGCTGTTTACTCAGCCACGTAACTCTATGTTGGAGATGGCTAATCGTTTGGCTGGTCAGTTCGTCAAGTCGCCGGAGAATATCGAGTGCATGCTCTAAACCCTTCAGACTTATGGGACGTGAGTGATTATGGCCCATCACCTCTCTCGGCTGAGGGATCGCCAAGCCGAAGAAGGAGCTGCTAGTGGTACGGCTGGTTTGTTTGGTATGGAGATGGCGGATGCGGGAGGATCGGACCAAGAGCTTGGGGCAAGGCTCGGCAGGATGTCGACGCGTTGGTCGAACAGAGGGCGAAGGTAGGTGTAGTGGATTCAGGTGCTACGTTGGTTGATTTTAAGACGGTAGATGACATGGCTCAGAATATGCGTGAACACCTTGGGATGGCAGCAAATATGTCGACAAGGGAGGAGGGAGGGCGTTATTGCTAGCCATATTTTAAAATGTTTCCCCAGTCCCCATGCAGGCTTCTTTCTGGGACTGGTGAAGGTGGAGCCGGTGAATGACAAGGCTGTCATTCCTAGTTTGGACACAGTGCATGATTCTATCGACTTTTTCCTAGAGCGGCTATTTGCGAAGGACGAGCGCATAGGAGCGCATATCCGACAAAGTTATAGGTTCGCAGGTTTGACGCAAGTCTTGGTGTTCCTTAAAGAAGAGTGTGCTCATGCTGGGACGCAGGGGGTCAAGACTGATCCTACACCGCAAGAGGCTTCACATGGGGATCGATATTTCGTGGATAGAGCAATGGCGGCGTTGAGCGACTTGTGTTCTCAGTTGAAGAACCAACGTAAGGAGACGCAAAAGGATTTGTGCAAGTTGTTTGACAAGAACACTAAGGAGCCGCGGTACGTCTTGCCCGTGACATGTAGACGCGCGAGGTCCCAGGCATCAGAAGATGAAAATTGAGTCGAGTTGTCGTGAGACGACACGGATCGTGAGTTCAAGCAGCGCTTGAAGAGTATCAAGTGCTTCCGGTGCCACAATCATGGTCACATTGCGGTTAATTGCCGCAAGAAGTGACTAGAGGAGTAGCTGGGTGCGGCAGTTGAGGAGGAGCTATATCACGGCTTAGCTAGTAATATAATTTTTCCTCAAAGAACAGATAATGATATGAAGGAATTAACAAAGAATCAGGAAGAAGAAAATGAAGTATTACAGGATAGTGAACAGAATCAGACGGATAGTCGTTACGCTAGTAGTAAAGGAAGTGATTCAATGCCACCATAGTTGGCATATAGTAGTAGTGATTCAGACACTAGTATACAATCACATAATACAAAGCAACGCACAATCCGAAGGGGGGCCCATCAACAACTAATGGCGAGGGCTATTTCAGCCAGAATGTTCAGGGAAAGACAACGTAGACAATTGACATTCAATGATGATATTTATTGGAAAGACGGGGAGTCCGGGTAGAGACAGCGCGGTTGTGATGGAGTAGCTTGTAAGTATACTGAAGTTCAGCCTTGGGAATAAAGCGGAACACGGGCGGGGCTCATGATATCTAGAATATGACATTTGCTTGTATTCATGCAGTATGTGTTCTGGTTTTCACAGTAGGACAGCCATAAGAATATTCCGGACATTGAGGATACGAGGTCTTTATTTTTATGCTTTCGTAGTATCATCTGCATTTGTGTAGTGCGTGTTCTGGCCACTTCAGTAGGTGCGATCCCCGACATCGAAATTAGGAAGTGTCTACCAAGTTAGCATATATGCACACATCCACAGTATTAATTAAATTATGTCTAAGTCGTGCAGCACGTGATCTGATATCAGCAGTACGGCAACAAAACGGAACGATCCAGACTGCGAATTTAAAAATCTGTACTATGCATTGATTTGCTCGTACTCCAGTAGTATCATTCAAATCATACCCAAGTCGTGCAGCACGCACGTGATCTCGGATCAATAGTTTTAGCTGGAAATTGAAGACCTGTGTAGTTGTAAGCATTCTCATTCACAATTTCATACGTTCATGCATTTAACCAAAATCTGGTGCACAATACAATTGATTTCGCCTAGTGTAAACTTCTGTGTCTCAACTACAATCGTTTTCTCAGGCCACTACAGACGATTGCTCACGAAATGTTCATCCCGAGTATATCAGAATGCTGGTATTTTCTTTTTGCTTTTTGCGTTGTCTGTGATCCAGCCGGTGATCGTCTGAAATTTGCAGTAGCGTGGATATCTACTCCCTCAGTGGCGACCTGCTTATTTTGAGTTGCCTTGGCTATGGATAACTTCATACGAGTTTGCGGTTGTTATGACACACATCCCACGAGTTGCAGTTGCAATGGCAACGTCTATGCCATGGTGCTCTTGGATACTTGGCCTAGTGGGATACCACGGTCAGATTTGTTGGGATCCGTATATTAAGTCCGTACCAGCTTGCTTTGTATGGGATATGCTTGCTCTATAGCATGTAGTCGTACCCCTGCGCATCTACGTCCGCTCCCGATTGTCGTATATGACCAAAGTCGTCTCCAGAAAGTCCTTATTGTGAATCATCACGACATCTGCTTTAGCCGCAGAGGCGCGTTTCAGGCCCACATTGCCTACCACGCGGTCGGCGACGATTAGAAGATCACGTGCGCGTGCTTGCCCAACTGCGGCGGAACACCTACATGCGGAAAAGCATACAACAATTATGATGAACAATGCACTCACCTGCGTACTATAACGCATGCAAAATATATGGAATGCAAAACGTATAGCATACAACAGATAGCAGAATGAACAATACATGAAAACAATCAAAGATCGGTGGACAGAAACGTTGTCCGGTATTGCACTGAGAAGGGACACAGCCGCACACAGTATGCAGTCTACGAGTGATACTGTCGGCTGTGTGGTTGCGGAAGAAAGAAGGCCTGGCGTGATAGTGAGCGACAAGTGCACGCCACATGGAGGAGATGGACAATATAATTGGACGCTTCGGGAGCTGAAAGAGAGGGGTCGTGTGCGAATGGTTTATATTTTAAACAAGACGTGTAGTATCACAAACATTCCGATATACGGCGTGATGCTAGTTAATGATCAAAGAAACTGCATATGATAGCTGATTGTCGTAAGTCTTTGCAAGCACAGTTGCAGCAGATTACGTACTATTGCACTGCGGATATTTGCGCTAAATAGAGAATAATCCTACGGTAAATCTTGACAACACGCCAACTCTTCGATGGAACCCCTCAGTCTGAATACGAATATTAAACAACTCAGCTTCCTATTATACGCCTTTAACTGTTCAAAGAAGTCTGAACCAAATACAATTTCTTTACGATTATTAAACAGCTCAGCTTCCTATCATACGCCTTCAACTGTTTAATAAATTTAGGGACAGATATAGTAAGACGAGGCTCCCCAAACATCAAAATAGCACATTTCGCATCCCGGCGGCCTTGCATTTCTACTAGGGTCTATTGCAGCTACCGCCCAGTGACACGTGGTCTATCTCAGCTACACAAATATACCCGAGCGCTACACTGTAGTGTACCTCGCGGTATCACTCAACTAGCCTTTGGGCCTAAGGGCTGTATCGTATACTACATCGGCACGAGACACAGCACAACGCCTTACAACCACTTCAGTTACCACACTACCCCCTAATCACACCCGACACCCCACAATCCAACCCCCTGCCTAGCAACCACACTTAGATACCAGTACTTGCGATTTTGGTCAATCAACACCTTGCACAATCCTGGAATGTACCCCTGCACAAGAAGCACAACATACAGCGACTACCTATGCATACACACACACACTTACACAATTTTCCTATACTGGTTAAAGCAGTCATGGATGTAACCACTCCACAACCGGCGCTACTGACAAACAGCTACCGCGAGCTATAGATACACGATACCGGCTCGGAGAGACTGTTGTTTGACAGACTTTACAATGCACTGTACCTCTCCATAGAGACGACGGTGACCATCAGTACATCGTATAGGTGATACTGGTAGTCTGGCACTGCCTGCCTCCCTGTCTCTGCGAGACCCCATCCGTGGCATGCAGTGAGATCGTCCTGTACAGAAGCAGATGTTACAGAATATGATAGTAGGTATGGGTTTATTTATTTATGCAGACGTACATTTTATGTAATTTACCCTTGCATACTGAGGCATCGTTCAGTTCGTGATAGTCACATAAGCGCATGAGTGCGAGCAAGTCAAGTTCGGTGTGCATATATCCACATGTTTACTATAGTTGCATGCACACTCCAGGATGATTATATGCGAATGCACACTCCGGGGTGATTGTATGCGAATGCACACTCCGGGATGGTTATATGCGAATGCACACTATGTGAGTACATAGATTTTGTCTGACACACAGCAGCATAACGAAAACGTACCTACGAGCCACTACACATACTTTTTAGAACATAGACGAGAGGATCAACAACCAATAGCCGTATCTTCCACTCATTATCTTCACACACACAGACCGTCGTAAAATTTCATCAGAAGAAACCTCCTGCCCGAAAACAAGTATCGAAATGAGTGCGATCATACCTGAAAGGGGGGCTCGTGAAGCAGAGCCGTGGCTAAGGATATGTTGGGGGACGTGTGATGTACTGCCAGGGCCATCCCCCGACTGTCCACCTGCACCACTATCCGCGAGGCTATCTCGGGGAAATCGGTAAGCATTTCATCGATGTGTGTACAGACGCTTTGCAAGCGGTGCGAGTCTCTAGTCAGCACCTCCTGCAAGTGTGATGGTATAAGTTTAGAAGGACGTGAATGTGCAGCGCGCTATATTCAAAGCTGCGAGTCTTCACTTAAAGCGCCCTGCAGTGTGGTAGTGTGGGTGTACAAGTGCATGAAAAGGGCACAAGGACGTGATGAAATCAGAAGTCGCGTGCCATAGTTTCCGGTAGTGTAGAGTACACGTGTACAAACATATGAATGTTAGTTAGGAAAGAGAAGAAGAAAGTTACTCCTCTCTAGTCAGGCTTCTTCCATAGTGACAGTGTACGAGTACAAGGTTGTGGATGCTGAGAAGAGATGATAAGAGGAAGGAAGTTGCCGGTCAACACTTATAGTATGAAGGTGTTTGGATGTATCGGAACAGAAAACAGCAAGCATGTTTCTGATAGCGCAGACGCGTAGTATACTACTGAGGATAAGCAAGTACAAATATAGAAGTAGCGGACTGTCATCTGAGATTTTATGGTATGCTTCTCCGTGTGAAATCTTAGTGAAAAGACCAGTATTGGAACACTATGCAGTACGCAGAACAAATAGGCAATACTATCAATATATGCGTGTGCTGTGTCAGTGCATGGCGTGACAAACAACGGTATGCTTTGGACTGGTCCACTGATTCGAAATTGTATACCGCTAGACGCAAAACTAGTAGCTGTACGCTGTTTCAATACATACATGCGTGTGACTCATACATACAATCGGTTGTAGTATAGCCATCATCAAGGTCTCCTTGTGTGTTATATAGTAGTTCAGAAGCTCGTCCAGAAAGAGTGGGGGCGGTGCTCGTGTTTTCTCGGCCGTAGCCCTTAAAAAGGCGCCAGTGTACTGCGATCCAGGCCCACTCAGACCTAACCCACCAAGCACCTGAAACGAGTAGTGAGTAGGGATTAGGGGTTACAGCTGGCTTGTGGACAATGTGTCTAGTAGGATACAAACTGAAGCCTTACTATTACAAGTATGTGAGGGATCGGCCGGGAATAGTTGGCACGAGCACGAAGTACTTGAGATCAACGCAGTCTATCACAGAATGCGTCTTTCTCTTATGCACAGATTCTTCCGTTATGGACCATGTTCGACTCTGAATAGCGTTCGACTTGTCAGCAAGCTATGTCTCCTTACGGACCCGTGTGGGTTTTACTCCTGCACCAAGGGCACTTTGCACGCGGTCACACATGTCGAGCGCGTTTAAGCACACTCTCCTTCTTGTATATGGCACTGATTACACACGGCAGACACTTGATCGAGTAGGAAAGTGTAGCGTATATGCGTATGGTCGAATAACAACAGTCGTATGCATGACTGCGCTTAGACGCAGAACGCACCTCTTGAGGCATACCAACCACAAATTCGTCATCAATAGTGGCGAATATGGTGAACAAATGCACACGTACACGGTTCCTTCTTCGGTGTGTCATGTGGTCAAGCGCTCGCATGTAGTTCACTGGTGGCCGGTCGTCTCGCTCTTCCACTATAATAGGAAAGGGACATAGGCATATGAGACATACTGTCATACGGAGACTGTATATAGTTACGGAGTGGACATGTGAGATGAACTGCAGTGTGAAAATAATATAAGTAGTTTACTGTGGTATATAGAATATATATTGGGTAAATACTCTTTAAGCGTATAGATGTATATGGGGTACCTCTATGTAATTCAATACTGATATATGCTTTGAGAATACCACGCATAGGCGTATCCAACTTGTCCTGAGTATAGAGTATTTCTCTATCTGTCAAAATAATCTGCAGCTCTCAAATCAATGTAAGGTGTAAATAAATTCCAAATATGCAGTGAATCAGACATGCAACTCGCATTTACTTTGTTTGCCCATGTAGTTGCTCACCTAGTGATCACGGAAAGACCCACGGATAGAAACGTGGTACTCACTTCCGTTTGCTTTCAAACCCAGAGTCTCATATCTCCGAAACCACGACACACGCCTCACTAGAGTGCCATCGTACATCGCGATTGGCAACACAAGCTTTCTATACGGCAGAGCTCAGATACCAAAAACTGACGACACGTCCATAAACTGATATAAGTTGCAAAATAAACTTATTTACGCGGGTTTTTTTAAAGAACAGTTGCTCGTAATACAGACACGGGTATCATTGTATGTAGTAGCGCACATGTTTGGTGTCATTACTATTTCAACGGCTTTCACGTTGCGTGCTTTCCCCAAGAACTTCGTCTACGTTCAATTTGTCTAAGTACTCCACATCACCGCTTGTACACGTATGCAGGCGGCCATATAAATACTAAAAAAAAAACCGTTATTTGCGCTCACCTATTTTTGAGTGTTCATCGGCTCCAATGTGACTGCCCAGTATCGCGCCGTGAGTGGATATTCTTCCCATATGCGATAGCGCCTGTGAGTCTCGCTCAAAGTTGGATGCGAAACCATGGCTAAGCGGTGTCGGTTCAAGGGCGGTTGTGTTAGTTGTCCGATAGAATGCATTCTCAATTCCCATTCACACACATAAAAATCACGCTACATGCCGTACTTGACGTAGAGGGAGAGTTTAACTTTTAGGCAACACATCGCATTAGTCTTGACTGCATATAGTACTGGTAGTGTTGCCACACTTCACACAGCCAATGTACTTGCTACATGTTATACGCACGAAACCCAGGCCTAAAATGTCGTCAAGCACTGCTACAAAGCTCTACACTGATAGTATACATATATGGGTGGTATGTATGAAATGTCTCTATGGAATTATGGTGCTTCTAGGTCAAATTGAATTACAAGGATATACTTGGAAGAAAATTATGCATATTATATATATATATATATATATATATACATATATACATATATATAATATAATATATATATACATATATATATATATAATAATAATAATAATAATAATAATAATATAT
>NW_014039845.1:12291-18021 GCF_001186125.1 Sphaeroforma arctica JP610 | reverse complement strand
CATCATTCTTCTGCCAACACGACTAGTGGTCCGGTGTCTCATACGTTACTTCAGCTGGCTACTTGCGCTATTCAAACCCACAAATCATTCTTCTGCCAACACGACTAGTGGTCCGGTGTCTTATACGTTACTTGCGCTTTTTAAACCCACCCTTCCCACCTCTACTTGATTTTGATCCACCGCCGCTCATTTCCTCTCTGTCTCTCTTTCCCTGTGAGAAAGTACAGCAATGTCACCGAATATTGAATATCTACGCCAAGTTTAAGACATTGGGATATAATCAGCAACGTTTTATGCGATCGTGGTGCCTTCAATAGATGGTACAGCACTGAATCCTACACGATTCAAAAAAAAATCTCTAGACCCCAGAACCCTCTAAATCGAGGTCCCATTCCATCGGTAAACAAATAACTAATTCCTCTGTGCTCGTGTCAATAGAAGGCTGCTCACTGCGTGCGATAAAAAATATATACATAACCTTGTAGCCAAAGTACACACCTGCTTCTTAGCCTGCTCAGCGTCTTTCATGTTCATGGCGGCAAAGCGTTGCGCCTCTGTAACTCTCTCGAGCATCAGCATCACCTCTTCCTCCTCCGACGGATAATTGGCTAACTTCTTTTCTATCAGCTTCTCTATCCGCTGAAGCAGCTCGACATCGTACTGCGTTACCATGGTAACGGATTTACCCGCGCGGCCGGCTCGCGCTGTTCTACCTACTCGGTGGATGTAGTCCTAGTGAAACAGGATCGGAAAATTAGTTAAAAATTGGTATGCTTACATCCCATTTCACATGGTTCCGGATTCAGCAAACCTGTATTAATTTGTTGTTGTAAACCTGTTCGTATCTGCCAGAAATTACTTTTTAAGGCGTATGCGAGCCCGTATCTACCTGCAAATTTACTTCTTCAGATAGATGCATACACAGCATGCCTTCATAACAACGCACATGATGTGTATATTACCACACATTCGCATATTTAGGTTCAGTTATTCATGCACGTGTACATAGACATACTCTTGATCCGGAGCTCAAGCTAGAAAGCCGTGAATTGAAACATTATATTGTAATTCGCCAGTAATTCATATTTATAAACTAAATATTCGTACCTTTGAGTTCGTTGGGATGTCGAAGTTGACGACAATATCTACGTGGGGTATGTCCAAACCACGACTGGCCACATCAGTGGCAATTAAAATCGACTTATTTTGAGATTTGAACTTGTTCAGCGATCCGATTCTTTTGGTCTGTGGCATCTGTCCATGTAACGGAATGGTGCTGAACCCTGCGCACGCGAGATATTCAAAGTACGGTACAATAACTTTACTTTCAGCCCGAGAGTGTAACATGAACCATTTGCATTCGGCTGCCTTGACGTTCTAGGTATTTCGGCTATTCCTTATTATAGGGATATATATATATATATATACCCACTAGTTGTTTCCGGTTAGTTCTGGGTACATAAATGAAATAAATGCCTATGGTGCGAACAGGTACAGGAACGACAACAGCATGTCATCACAGACTCTCTCGCAATGCAGGAGCACACGCCGATACAAATAGTCGCAGAAACAAACATCCGCGCTAGCAGAATACGACACGGTTCATGTGCAACAGGGTCGTATAGGCTTTTGCAGCAGGACTTCTAAGTACATAGTGCATGGTGCACACCCACAGAACTCGGGAGAAAGAAAACTTGTTTGTATATGTGGGGTATTGAAGTGCGGAGAGACTAACGCGCATATCCATACAGCACGAGGGTCTAAACATTTCCCTCGATCATGGGTGATAAAGTACAATAGTCCGAATACACACCTAGATTATTTAGTAATATGGCCGTCCTCTGCGCGTTCGCACACGTCGAAACAAAAATTATAACGGATTGACCCTGCAATTGCGTATGTAGGTTGAGAGAAATAAGAAAGTGCTAGTTCGAGGCTGCCTAGATATAATCCAGGTCCAAACAGTACGTTGAAGTTCAACCCACCGAATATGCGACTTATCAGATGCAAGTTTTCAACAGTTAGTTCGTATGTGGACGATATGTGCGCATGATGTGCGGTGCGGGCATACACTGATTCGCCTTTACCACTCTCAAGTTGGCCTCTGATAAGCTAAATTGTGAACGGAGTGTACGAATCTGTGGGGTTGAGCAACGGCTGTCATCGGATGATAACCCACCAAACATCGTACAGCCCACAGGAAAAGCATATATATGATATATATATATATAGAAGTATATACCCAGATGTATGTATACATACACAATATGCTGGTATGGAGATTTAAGCATCATGCTCAACGCGCATGTACGGGAGGGTTACTACAATCCGTACTCCTACTCCACCCTCATCCGATAAACCGCGAAACACAAAACGAAGCCGCAGACATAAGACAGCTTAATCCACAGACAGAACACACAGTCTGGTAAAGATATCCCCTGCATCCAGCTTCGAATATCCCAAGATCGCTACTGTGCATTGCAGATGTCACAGAAGTACTCAAGCACACGTATCTCATATTGGTCAAATGTGTGGGTTGAGGCTCAGTCGCCCTACCTGATTCTCATTCAGCAGCCAAGCAAGGTAACAGTCTTTGAATTTGGACGGAATAAACATATAGTATTGTATGAGCTTCTCAACGGTCTGGTACTTCTTTGAGACCTCGATCTGTGATGAAATTAATGTAAGGCAGAAAAACAAAAACGAAATTAGGTTGAGTGGCGAGACTAGGCCTCAGTGATAGAACAGTAAGCACTTGTATCGATGATAGCAAATTGATGCTCAAAACGTATATATATATATAAATATGGCGGTAAGCGACAAATTGTAGGCGACAATGCATACCTCTAATAGGCATTCTAACATGCACAGAAAACAACCCACCCGCCCACCCACACACGTATATATATATATATATTGTATATATATATACATACATACACACACACACATATATATATAATTCCGAAAAACAAATTTAAAGTGACTGCCAAACATATTTGACATTTCACAAAGATTCCTGAGATCGGCATTATCATTATTTGCCGCTGGGTGAAATCACTAAACGTTTCGTCTGAACATTTACAAATCATACATAAAGAGCAGTGTGTTATCAATGCAATCAGTTTCCCATCTCGAACCACCCTGACATATACCCGCCGTTGCTAAACCTAAGCCTATCTATAAGAAATAAGCGCTGTCTGGACAAAGTGCAGTTCTTTAGCATTACGTAACAACACTATTGGAGAGGTTACGAATGAGTCCAAAGCATTCACATATCACAGCTCACATTGTCAACACACACCTTAACGGGGTTGGTAAGGGACGCTCGTTGTAATTTGCGGACTTTATCAGTCATGGTGGCGGAGAAGAGGAAGGTTCGACGATCTCTGGGGATAACCTGAGAACAAGCCCAACAGGTAGTGGCGGGTGTTAGTGATATCTTGATTGGCGATACGAGTATGTGATTATGTGCGCCGCGAGAAAGTATATGTTCACCCACCAGAAGTAGACAGACGGGGATAGGGGTAAACATTAAAATATACGCCATTGTGGAGGAGAAATCCGTATAGCAATTTTCAGACATATTCTAAAAACGATTGATTGTACAAGAGCTTAACGCAAAAGTACTAACGTAGACGTACAGACGTAACAATGGACATACATCTACATTGGGTTACTTTCTAGATTGATATTGAATGCACTTACATGCGCATATGCCACCAAGAAACATTTCGAAATAAAATATACTATGATGACAAATAATAATGTGATATATGCACATACACATACACGCATACACGCACGCACGCACACATATATATATGTATATATGTATTTTATGTCAACAATATAAATTTATATATACATTACGCATACACACACACACTGTAAATATGAATAAAAATATAAATATAAATTTATGCATACGTACATACATACATACATATATATGTACATACACACATACTTATATATACATATATATGTGTATATGGATGGATATAAATATATGTGTAGATATAGACATAGAATGTAGAAATTTAGGTATTTATATTTATATATACATATAGGACACAGACACAGACAGAGACACACAAATATATATATATATATATATATACATACATACATCCATACACACACACACACGCGCACGCACACACACGCACACACACACACACGCGCACGTACACGAACAAACACACACACACACAATACATACATACACACACACATATATATATATGTATATGTATATATATATACATCTATAAAACCCCCATTAACAAATAAAACTCGAGTATGACCACACCGAACTAGCAAATACAACACAAGCACAACCATACTGTACTAGCCCTATTTAAAGTAGTCCCTATGCTATTCTGAGGCTCACAGCTAAGAAACGATCCGACACAGCACACAAACACACATACCTTTAGAATTTTGTCAACCTCTACTTCGAAGTCCTGGGTAAGCATGCGGTCCGCCTCGTCCATGACCAAGTACTTCAGATTGCGCATATGGAACCCCTTTGTATTCTCGAAATGGTCCACAATTCTCCCCGGAGTTGCCACAACAATATGTGGCTTCTTCATTAGCGCAATGGCCTGTGTCATCATATCTACACCACCGACAATAACACAAGTACGAGCCCCTAAACTCGAGCCTAGAGCCTCGAATTGCTCGCCTATCTGCAGAGCCAGTTCTCGGGTCGGTGTGAGGACCAATGCATAATGTGGGGACGGGTTGTCCAGTAGTGACTGTAAGATCGGCAGGGCAAACGCACCTGTTTTACCCGATCCCGTCTCAGCTAATGCAATCACATCCTTGCCTGAAAGAGAGGACGGTATACTTTCCGCTTGGATTTTACTAGGTGTTTTCCAACCGAGTTGTTTGCAAGCATCAGCTAGTGTGGAAACCAGCCCTAAGGATTCGAAGGTGACATTGGGGTCAACTGCACCCTCATCGTCTACGGTGGGCATGATAATAAGTTTATGCAAGGGCTTGTGTAGTTAACTAACGCGATAGTGACTCCGGTGTGGGAATATAAAACTCAGTCAGGTAGGCAAGGCTTCTGCCTGTATTTATTAAATACACATATGTACGTGAGTGGAAATGGTCAAAAGCTTCTTTCGATATAATTTTCTAGAAATAAATATAGCAAATTCAAACAAAAGGTGATATTTGGTAGTACACGTGCATGATCTGTGGCATTTTAAAGCGGTGTGTGACTTTGACAAGTTTGTGAGATATATAGCTGCCTGTTTACCTTAATGCCACCTAAAGTAGTAGTCATTGAGAGGCTATGATCGTGCTGTATTTTGAAATATTGAATGGTGTGTAGAGGATATAGTGGCAGAAAACATATGGTGGTGCATGTGCCAGTACAGTACTGGTTTTTTTCTGATACGCTTCTCTACTGATATTTAAAGTCAAAGGTTAGTGTCGAGCACGAGGACACGTATGCAAGATAATTAAGGATCATTAGAGTTTTCGAGTAGGCGCATGTCGACGCTGCAAAACAGTATGGAATAGGTGATCATCAGGCATTTTATTCTTAATTTGTGGACGCTAATGTATATATATATATATATATATATATATATATATATATATATATATATATATATATATATATATATATATATATATATATATATATATATATATATATATATATATATATATATATATATATATATATATATATATATATATATATATATA
>NW_014039845.1:0-11283 GCF_001186125.1 Sphaeroforma arctica JP610 | reverse complement strand
ATATATATATATATATATATATATATATATATATATATATATATATATATATATATATATATATATATATATATATATATATATATATATATATAATATATATATATATATATATATATATATATATATATATATATATATATATATATATAATATATATATATATATATATATAGTTGAAAAGTTCCTTTACACCGGTCGTGACAACTCTGTACGAAAGTAGCTGCATGCGCGCAAACTGACCGCGTGCAATTGGCTATGATTTGCTTGACTGAATGGTTGTGAACTCTGCGAGGAAGATCTTGAAGTCATTCTTCAGAGTACGAAGTTTAGGATTTATAAAAAGTATTTGATCATGTAGCAATCACCGGATGCTAAAGAGATGATGCAGACAAGAACGTTGGCACTGATAAAAATAGAAAAAAAAGATTCTTGAGTGTTGCCGATTTCTTTGACAAGGGCTTTCAGATTAAATTCTAAGAATTGCTATTTCAGAACAAATTGCCGCGAGTGAACGGGATCTGTTAATTTTATTGCACAGTACGCTCTCGCGCTTCCAAACTGTGCCTGAACTAACCTTTTTTATTGCCGACATGCACCAACTATACCAAGGCCATCGAGTGCTGCTTTCCGGATATCATAGTCACGCTGAACTTCCGGGCATCTCGCATTTTCCTTAGTTATGCATACCACCAGAACCTAATTTAATCCAACTTCATCTCGTAATTTATTTAGTTTTATATACCAGCAGAACTCAATTCAATCCAATTACATCTCGTATTTTCCTTGGCTATACATACCATCAAAACTTAATTTAATCCAAGAACCCCTCGTATTATGTTTGATTATACATACCACCAGAATGTGATATATTTTTGATAGGTATTATGTTTTATATTTTATTATTCTATCTATAAAGATATGTATAAATTAATATACATATATGAAATCCAACCACATCTCGCATTTTCCTTGGTTAAACATACCACCAGAACTTAATTAAATCCATCTACATTTCGTATTTTTCTTAGCTATGCATACCACCAGAACTTATTAAATTCAGATACCTGCTCTACCTAGTACAGAACGTGAAGCCAATACAGCACCGCATATCGATCACGAAGAATGACTTGTAGCGTGCTCTGCATAGAGGATGCCGACGGTTTGTCTGCCGTACGTTTTAGATACGTATTTTCTGATTGACAATTGATGACTATCGATGTCGATAATTTAGTAGGCGCGAGAGAGGCAAGTAAGGCCATCGGGACACGGGCGTAGGCGATAGTAGTGCGAGCTGGGCCCTGTATACAGTATAGTCAGTTGTTGACAGCAAACAGTAAGTTGGGGATGGGATGATGATCTCGAGGAGAAATGGGTTGCGCCCGCAGGCTACTACTGGCACTTTAAACCGGATTCCATCGGTTACCGGAGCACGTGTCGAGTTTTAATTGGGGACCGAAACTCAAGGACAAACTAGATACATGTCTCACGCACTACGACAGTGAGTGCCATTGTTGCTGGTATAGTAGTTCAGCTGACTCTGGCGTACCCATGGAGGACTGTATGTGGGACTAATCTCTCATGTACGTTGCATGTAGTGATCCGGAAGCTAGCTGGTCCGAGTGGGCTACTGAAACGTCCTCGGACGATCCACCACCCCTATCAAAGTGTCCTGCGGGGCATCTGGAACAGTCAGTGGACTGTCCTCAATGCACTCACTGAGTACTGCGAACGCACCTTCACCAATGAAAAGATTCGTACACACTTTACACGCCCGTCTTGCGGAGCCAACTGCGCGCGGAGTGCGGCGTGCAGGTCAATCGACAGCCCACGGTTGATCACTCTCGTAGGTGTTGTCGAGCAATGCCTCCGAGCCCTCTCCAGAGATCACTCAAAGTCATCCATCTGCAGTAAGTGTGAAAATACGCATGAATCATCCCACTGTATCAAGTGTGCATATGTGCAGTGCTTCTCGTGTCACCGTATGTGACCTTATCAAGCGGCAAGACACTTATATATATATATTTATATCCCTACTATATCTGTGGCAAATACCCTGCTTTCTTGTTTGAACCTTTTTTAAAAATTAGGCGACCACAGCATGGTCGCGATCAAGGTAGCGATACGCCATAACAAGACCCAACACAGAAAATAGCAATACTTGGCGTCCCCAATATGTTCAATCGGACTGCAACACGCAAATACAGTCCCAATGTTGAGAAGCGCGCACAGTCTTTGCACTCAGCGCGTACTACAACAGTATACTTTAGGGGCTGGCAATCCATACGAGTACGATATGAAAGAATACGCTTGCTTACCATGTCGTCCAGATCACTGTCTTGCTCGGCTGGTGCGACCTCTTTGACTGTTTTAGCACCCAAGAACTATACGATCACCGAACACAATGGAGGAAAGAATTGAGTGATTTGAATGTGGCAGCTCCAACGGGCTACAAGACAAATCGGCACTCGAGTGTTAATATAAGTGTATGTAACTCGAGTGTTGACATAAGTGTATGTAACTCGAGTGATAACATAAGTGTATGTAACTCAGGTGTTAACATAAGTGTATGTAATTCAAGTGTTAACACAAGTAATTATAACTCAATTGTTAACATACAGGTATATATCCTCGTTTGTCCCTGATTACAATTACCTCAAATAGTAGGAGCCGCGCCTAATGCTGCTTCTACTACGAGACCTCACCGCCACTCACATTATTCGTATTTTGCAACCATCACAGCCATCCGCCATACCATAACACATTAGCTTAGTACAGTCGAAAAGCCACATCTCATTTGTCAACGGCCCTGTGCTAGCTATGCTACTCAGCATAATAGTCATTTTGCAACCATCACAGCCATCCACCATACCATAACACAATAGCTTAGTACAGTCGAAAAGCTACATCGCATTTGTCAACGACCCTGTGCTAGCTATGCTACTCAGCATAATAGTCTACACATTGGTGGGGTCAACTCGCACTAATATAGTCAGGGATTGGGCAGGGAACCCCTTGCGTGCTTTTGAGTGCATGTTGTGCGGCGGGAGAGATCGCACGGGAGTCAGTGTAGTGTCATATCGAGGCAAAGCTATGCGGATATGACAGGAGGAGGAGACATCGCCTAGAAGATGTACAGGTTACACGTGGCTCTAGTTGTGATGGTGCAGATACAGTCACAGCGAGATAGCTAGCAGCGAAGAGCTTGAAACGATGTAACCCTAAACATTTCACACCAGGGCAAGGCAAACACCCACAAGCGAAGGCGACGATGTGCAACTGACTGTGGCACATACATCGACACGTACACTTATGAAATAGCATGTTTGTGGCAGTACCTTATCTGCTTCTATCGCGCTTGGATCTGCTGTGTTGTTGGTTTCATCCTGGGTGATGAGAGAGAGCCTATTCTCGACGAGCAGGTGCCAAAAGGAATAGCCTGTTTGAGCATGCATTTCGTCGTGATAGTTAGTGAAACACCAGGAGTGCTGATAGCACGTTTAACGGCGTGATATTAAACAGATAGGCAGCTATAGTCATATCGTCACAGGCCAATTGTAACGGATTTCAAGCGATGTTGTACTCACTGAAAAGCCTGATCGAGTTACCTGTTGATAGGAATTAACCTAAGAGGAAAAGGCGAAATGTGCTGGTCTCTGCGACTTCCACATTAATACCCTATGTCCTGGCACCAGTCAGTCTGTTATATAGCACTATAGCCCATTCAACGAGTACTGTAGTATGCCTTATATTCGCGTACTTCTAACTGGGCTATAGCCTGCGGTGCAGTAGGTATCGAGAGTCGCACGCACAATGCCTTTATCCACTCCAGTGCCAGTGACGGAAAAACAAAGCCCCAAAAAACTCGTCACGTTTAAAGACTACAACACTTAGCGAGGATCATAAAAGCTCACACTATGCATCTGCTAGTGAATGGGATCATACGCCTCTGCCTCTGCGCCAGGCAGCCAGCTGGTGTGAACAGTCTTGCAGCAGTTGCATGCACAGTACATTGTGTACCGAACAGCTTATACATCGCAGCGATATCAGTGCCCTCAGTGCTACACATGTGCAATCAAGATTCTCACCATGGGATTGGGGGTCGTCAATTTCATCCTTATACTCCTTGATCCAATCGTTGAAGCTAGCTGCGTCGACATTCTGGTGTGTATATGTATTTGAAGTCCTATATCAATCCCCGGTATTCGTTACGTGCATGATTGGCATTCTACGCCTGTGGACTCTGTCATAGAAGTTAAAACCCTTGCTTGAAAGCGAACCTTTCTTTCAGGTTGGAGCATTTACAACGTATTTTAGGAACAAAAACCTTGCAGCAGAGACACATTGTATGTTGACCAGGCACAAGTCAGGTTTACAAAGCGACTCCAGCCTCGTGCATTTGTATTAACCTTAACACAGTGCTACGTTTACTTGCGTACTAGTTCCAACGCAGCGTGTACTCGTACTTGTACACACACACCTTCACGCAGGTCTCTCGTAAAGTGCGAACGCAATCGAGCGGCACCACCAAGTGCTCTTCACCCATCGATCGAGCCACCAAGTCTTGAATGACTTCCTTGATCTGAACAAGGGCTGTGCAGGGATGGAGTCGTGATCCCGAATTGTGATTACTAACTGAAAATCAATTGCTCACACACACACAAACACACACACACACACACACACACACACACACACACACTAAACGCAAGACGTACGTACAATCTGTGGCATCACATATGTAGCTATAACATACAACTAACCTTATGGGGATATATGTACCTCACGTATGCATAGAAAGCCTTGATGCAGTAAACACACATTCCAACCCACCCAACACAATTAAAATACCCCTGTGCATAAAGTGCCCCACACTAAGTATGTAAACTACCTGGTAGTTGACTCGTAACATGCGACTGCGCTCATACCTGCATCGCGGAGTTTGAGATCCTCGGTCTGTGTCATCATCATCTTAAAATCGCTTACCGGTGAGATGGTTCCAACCTGTGTCACGCGGTCGCCAGCTATTCTCTGGGAAAGCAGCAGCGCGAAGGATAGAAGACATGAGCTTCTGCCTGGGCCATACGCGCCCTTATTTGGCACGCATGCTGAGCACATTCCAAGTACACCTCTTACAGTGTTCGTGTGTGTTTTGTTCACCAATCAGGTATCAAATTGTTTATGCAGTCGAATTACTTGCCAAAGATCTGTGTGATAAAGGTATACGGTACATTTCACACACCAAAAGTAACGAACAACCCGCAGAGTACGACCCACATCGCCTGGAAATGGACACAACAACATACGAGGGTAGTTCATCCGCAGCGCAGTATACAAAAACTTAAACGAAGTGGATATGTCAGCTAATTAATACAATACTTAGCCAGGCGTCGCACACTGGAAGCGCAAATAAATCACTATTAATGAATACAAACACGTGACAACTACAAATGTTTCAGAGCATGACTCAGCAAAATGCGCATACAAGTATGGAGGACTCCGTATCAGCTCCCATTGGGATGTCTGGGCCATTCTCCAGGGCGTCTTCCTCGGCAGCGTCAATGGGAGTTTTCTTAAACGCATTGAAGGACGAGCGTACCCGACTCTTCGACTTTTCTGCAGCGGGAAATCAATAATAGACCAGTCAAGTACACCGCCACCTCCAGGAACATGCGCACAGAATGCACTCAGGTACTGCGCATGCACTGGCGAGTCGCACAGTTTGCGAGCCACAAGTGAGGTGAATGTATCGTACAGCTTCAGCACAATGGATATGGTGATGAGTTGAGGACCATTGGGCGGGGGTGCACACAGCTGCCACTATAAGCACGCTCATATGCCACGATTCCGAGGTGTGCAGTGCCTGTTGAGAAGGCTATGGTGTACAGTCCTCTAGGAATACGTGATATAAAAATCATGTTCGTGTCATTGGACTTGTGGCCGTGAGCTGTCGTGCGCGAAACTGAATACGCAATGACAGTCACACTCACACAGTTGGACACTGCTTGCTCAGTCTGAGCGTCTGTCGCACACTGAAATGAATGAGTTTCGAGGCGAGTGATATAACACGCCCTATGGTCTAGTTCATCAGTCGCGGCGACAACTATACTCCTCAAGCGCGGGTCAGTCGCACCGACCTGCGCTGAGGTTGACTCAGCAAGGTATTAGGTGTACAAACACAGCACAAGATTTGCTCACGATCGATATTGCAGAAATGTAGCCGCCTATCACATAGGAATAAGCACCTGCACTGTCAATTAGGTGGGGCCCAAATCCAGCAGTCAGTGCATTGGAATGATATACACAGTATAAAGCACAGCCTATGACATGATTTGCCCACAACAGACGCACGACTGATAGTCACAACACAATTGATGAGCCATGCACATTCCACTTGTTAAAACGGATCCATCGATAAGGTCCATTGCCCGGAGGTCAGTGAGCGGAACCCATTTCACTCATATCTATACAACCAACAAAAGTGCACCTGCGGCCTTGAGCTCGAAATTGTCCGCAATGAGCCTTCCCACTCTCTCGTCTGCGCTTCTATCATCGATTTTTCTACTGACAGGCTCCAGAAACGACTCCAACGGAGCCATACGAGCCAAATTATCGGCCTTGGTTTCGAATACAACGCTATGGTAGTATTGTAGGGCTGGGTTGAGCGTGTTCTTGCTCTGATAGGCTTCCCGTGGATCGCCGTCCAGGTCTCTATCGGCCTCCATCAAATCCATGGAATCAATCAGGTTGTCGATGGTCTCCGCCTAAGGATGTATTGAATCAGCAAAAGCTAAGTGTGTACACCTTGTCGGGGGTGTGGTAAGGTATTGGTTTGTCCTAGGCGTCGCACATCAGAAAATCACTGTAGAGCTGTCCTCAACTCACATCTGTGCCACACGGTCAGCTGCTGTTCTGATTGTTCTTGAACTACACTCACCGAGGTAGTTGACGGATACAGAACACTGTAGATGCATCCTCACAACCTAACAAACCCTTCACCCTTATTTATAATTACAGTTCTGTTTTGTGCATCAAATGGAGCGAAAAAAGTAGCCTACAACCACGAAGGAGTTCATACGGACCCACCCTTGATCCAAACAGAGCCATACTGACAAATAACGGGACCGATACTGACCTGGTCGCGTGTCGGGGGTGTCTTGGTGTTCTGGAGACTGGGTAGGTTGAACTGACGCATGTCATCGGCAAAAGGCAAGCGATTGTACAGGAACGTAGCATACGTCTCACGCACATGCGGCCTCAGTACACCCAACGCAACGTCTTTGTTGTCTTTCATGACCGTGCGTACAATACCCACCTTCCCTGCCTGTATTCAGGTAGTGGATGGATGGGGTGGCCGTGGTATTAGTTATCAATCTATTGAACTATTCTCGGTGGAGGTTGTTGGACCATTGCCCGTAATATAGGCAGAGATGGCCAGAGTCAGAGTCACATCCTATTCAGGAGGAACGAAAACGGTTATACATTGAGGATGTGTCCCATTTGGACACTAAATGTAAACATCTTCAATTGTCAAATTACAGTTGTCCGCAGATTTGACCGAGCCTCTTAGTCGGCAACCGCACACACACTTAAACGGCTGCTACGTTTATGTGGGTTCGGCTACACTGGGCTTCGTCTGAGTGACAGCCGTACGACATTAATCCACACATCATCATCAGTGCACGGGAACCACACTTCATCCCTCGCCTCCAACACTGTATGCAATACTTACTTGACATCCTTACGCTTTGATCATACGATAACTTATACAGGCGCTCAAAAATCGGACAACATATCAACCAGGCTTAATAAAGTCTACCTGCTCAGTTCCCCGGATCATCGCTGTGAGGGCTCTGTACGCATCCACGTCTCCCTGCGGGGGCTGCAGTTCATACGTGTCCCCCATTAGGAGGCTTGGAGGTATGTTGTTCTTCGGCGTGAAGCAAATCAACTTCATGCTCTGCTCCGTCTTGTACTGTATGAGCGGATCACTGTAGTCGGGCACGTGCACAGTCTCGGCTCCGTACCTACACAGAGAAATATCCGGCGGAGTCAAGAAGATGATTGCGGATGCGTATGAATGATTTGCTCCTGGCCGGCAAAGGCAAACGAAACGAGTCCAGGCCAACTATATAGCGTGGTAACAGTTAGGTTTCGATCAAAGTATAGTGTGACAATATTCAGCGGGACGTATTGCAATATATAGTAGACCAGTATGCCCTTCATAGAAAGGTGCGTGTCTTGTGTACAGCCAGCTAAATCACCATCACAGGCTTGTGCGAGCCGTATCGCACTTTGTATCATTCATCTCCATTGAGAAACTACTTTCATGCCAATACCATGCCATTCTATGTACCATATATCAAATATGTCAACTATTGCAAATGCGGGTACCATATGTCAAATGTGTCAACTATTGCAAATGCGGGTACGTTGGTGCGTACAATTTCAGTTTTGACCACTGCATATGTATGACAAGAATCTCCCAATCTGTAAACGCGGTAGTTTGCTTTTTTTCTCATCGAGAATGTTTAGCAGCCGAGCACACCATTGGCAACTGCACCAGCATGGACCACAAACAGACGCCGGTACTTCTCAGAAAGCAGCTCAGCAACTTTCAAACAACAACAACTGGAGACACCAATTATAAGTTCTATTTCGGTCGACACAATGCACCAGTCTCCACACCCAACACCGGACGGCCTATCTGTAAACGTTACATACCTGATAGAGTATACTCACACGTGTATCATAGGCTACCCAATCAATGACGCTACACACCTGAGAGTTTTCGATTGCAATATAGTTTACTTTGTCACACGTAACACACACACCTGTACGACGTTTGCAATCTGGTTTTGTCTATTTTCTTCCCATCAACGTCCGTGTACTCAGTAGTTCTCTTCACCTCATTGAGCGAGGATGCCATAGGCATGTCACCGGAATCCAACTCCAGTTTCAGTGTGCCATTGGAGGTGGGCTCCGGTTTATAGACACTTGACTGCTTGTAGGAGGGTTTCTGAAGTCGGGAAGTAGGTAGGATCACTGGTATGCACTGGTACTTGTTGCAGCGGCGGCAACTCTCAACACAAACGCACATCTAAAAGTAACATCCAAAACCAACACATGTCTGTTGAACCGTAGTTTTCACATGGCTCAGCATGGACAATCGTGCAGTTGCATATATAGTTGAGAACGGCTTACATACCAATGTTTCCTTGACCCTTGATAGCATTTGTACTGGCAGAGCAAAGTCATTGCCGATATCCAACTTGCCTTTGAATATGGGATTGGACTTTGTGCGCTTGTAGCCTTCCTCGCGTAACTTATCGAATGCCCCTACAGATAGAATATGCAGCAGTCACTTCTCATACCCAAAATGAACTGTTCCGATAACAGTTCCCAACGTAACACCATCAGATTTCAATTCGCTATACACAGAGAGCATAGGTCAAAATATAAAATTGTTCATAAGCACCGCCTATATTTCTGAACCTACATGATCTTGCCACCAATGACTTTGGCAACAAAACACAATCACATTTAAATCTAATGCAGAGTGCATCGCACACAGCGAGAGATCATGCATCCACACAAAAGAACCACAGCATGGCATCCAGAAGAGAGGTGCCTATAGCCACTACCCATATTTGATACAGTCACACAACACGTTCAGTAATTCCCTGATAGGTGAACTCGGTTCATATCTATATATGGACTATATCGTACGCTATAAGACGCTATGTACTCACTCACTAGATTGTTAGCACAACACATACACGGGAACTCCATGATGACTCCATGGCTGGCATTGGCAATCCTACACACTTGTTCCATAGCCCGCAATTCGTCCTCGGTTTCACCATCGCCTTCTATGGGCACATAGTCACCATTATCGTCCTCGTCTACTTTGAGGCCAACAAAGTTCACCCGCATGTCGGCGTCTTTGATCTTATTCATGACCTGTGAGCGTGTGGAGAGATAAGGTAGCGACTTTGAGATAACTTGTCTTGTATTCGGACACACCCATACATGAGTCTTCGTCCGGAGATGACTGGTGACAACGTGGCGCAAATACATTGTTCGCGTAGATCGACTGTACTCTTCCCCCCTTGAGTTGTAGCGAGTTTGATGACGCATATACTCGCACCGAGAAAGGAGTGTTGTGACTAACCTTATACGCACAACCCCCAACCGCTAAAACCATGTATGCAGTCCTCAGTACAACACATGTACAGGAAGAGCGCATCCCACCATAGTCCGTGCAATTTGGTATATACAGGCATTTGAACAATAGCTACCTGCCGACGCCGGCACACACTTGTGTCAGGTTAGAACAGTCTAAGGGGTCACTCACAGGAGGTGAATATGTAAATGAGTGTCACGTATATATCCATTCGAAAATACGCTCATACACATACGAGCATACAACCACACAGGGACTAAAGAGCTTCCCTCTGTTCATGTGCACGATCTCATAGCTCAATCCTTGCCATGTATCAGTTCACTAGAGCGGTGCTTAAAGCAGATAGTGTATGTCAATATGTGCAGTCCTCACACTTCAGACGCGAGAAATCACATCGTTAGACTTGCTATAGCTCTTGGGATACGTCTGTCGGTATGCTAGCCACTATGCATACAACATACCGACTCAAGTTCGTCGTCCTCGATTCCATTCGGTGTGTTCACATCGTTGGTGAGCACCCATATAACTTTATTGAACTTCTTCTTCGCTATGACAACATCCAAGTGCTTTATACTCACGATTAACCCATCGAACCAATCCGCACTATATTCGCACCCCATCTCTATATCCTCCTTCAGCATTTGGACCAGCTTAAAGTCGGGTTTCATAAGCTCTCGTTGCATGCAGATATTCATGTACTCCTCTTTCTATAATAGGATCATAGTGACACGGAGTAGCATATAAGATCTAGTGCCAATGGTGAATATATTGTACTTCCACGTACGCACTGTGGAAAGAATAGGTGTCATGGCGAGTGGGCCCGTACGTTTTCCCATATTCAAAGGAGGCATATAAAAAAGTGTGTTTGCATTGAAATAGCGTGCCCGTAATGTATGGTTGCACTCTAAACCCGGCAACAGATATAAAGGTATATTACATATATATAAAGTAATAATAATAATAATAATAATATAAATATATATATAAAGTAATAATAATAATAATACATATATATATATATATATATATAGTAATATTTATACGTTACACACACAACAAAACAAACACACACACACACACACACACACACACACAAC
>NW_014039846.1:44839-48183 GCF_001186125.1 Sphaeroforma arctica JP610 | reverse complement strand
ATATAGAAAAACAAGTATTTAACTATTGATTAACCCAAATTCTAACACTCCTGTCCTCGAAAATTCAAAATTCATAACACCGATCACATGCGCAATCCCAAATTCTATATGCCCATTTTATGTTCTGAGATATTTATGTATGGAAAACATGTGCGTAATTTTTTTTATTCATCTGCATTCGACGGCCCGATATATGGCTGTCTGTATCCGCTGGCCTCAACCTCTGTGTCCATTTTTAGTTTCTTCACAACCAGAGGACCGTCTATGACTTTTTGACTGCTCGACCGTGAACCCCTCGGGCTTAGCGCCAGGGGTAAGAATGCTCTCCTTTGACATGGAGTACTGGTTGCGTCCGCAGACATAGCGGGTTGAGAATAAGGGACATTCTCGGCTTGTGCTTCGAAACAGTCCTCGTTTAAATCAGCATGGTTCGCGAGCTCCGTCGGTGAAGTGTCGCCACTGCCAGCACAGAGGCGTAGGTACAAGGAATTGATTTCATACGTTGACAGACCGCACGAATTCCAGAACCCAATGACACCTTGGGCATCAATAGCTTTCAAGAATATCTCAATGTCATCTATAGGCGGGGCCTTTTTAACCTGTAGCACGTAGTTAGACCGATCATATACGGATCCGTCATAATAGTGTAAATGATAATCAATAGATACGCGTTCATTGGCCAGGAGCCAACTGCTCGTATCGAATTTTTCCGAGCATTCAAAATTGATACAACCTACATGCCGCACAAACTCAGAGTGTATTTAAGCGTATATGGTGAAAGTCGAAGTGGAGCGAAAGGGGTTCTACAGCCAACAGAGAGGTATTCAGCCCGGCAGGCTGATACTTGACTACGCACTTCCGAAACTACACTAGAATCGAAACAAATATAACTAAAAGCTTGTCAAAGATACCGATGGTACGTGATTTTCGTCAGAGCGCACGTAGTCCGCAATGATAGCGGATCGACACACTCCACACAAAAGTTGTATTGCTGCCACCACCAACCCGGTCCGATCGTCATCTGCAAAAAGGCAAATCAATCACGGCATGACGCCCGCTCATACTGTGAAAACGCAAGTATTTCAGCTTATTGCTCACCCAAAAATAATGACATATTTGGCACAGTACTACCTCATACTCCATGACTGAGATATCCAACAACCGCATGGAGTGGCCACGTACACTTGCAAGGGACCTGGTGCCATCGGCCAACTCAAATGTATCCGCAATATATCCGTGCCTATAATCGGCTGTGCGGAAGACTCCGCCATAAGCTACATATACCTGTAGCGCAGTGAATCAGCATCGGCAGCGGAGCTCCCATCAGTTCACGGAAGACCCTGGCAAAGACTTTCTGCCCTTCATCTGCATCCAAATCGATTCTACGGTTACACAAGTAATAAGGACTACTGGGATTCTACGGTTACACAAGTAATAAGGACTACTGGGATTCTACGGTTACACAAGTAATAAGGACTACTGGGATTCTACTGTTACACAAGTAATAAGGGCTACTGGGATTCTACGGTTACACAAGTAATAAGGACTACTGGGATTCTACGGTTACACAAGTAATAAGGACTACTGGGATTTTACGGTTACACAAGTAATAAGGACTACTGGGATTCTACGACTACACAAGTAATAAGGACTACTGGCGATCCAGAAGCAAAGTTACTACTCGACAAAAAGGGCTCACTGAAGTCTATATTACACTAGGACGAGAGATGGTGTTGCATAACCGATGTTGTAGCACGAGCCGCATAAACCCTCTGCGAAGACATGGACTTTCTACAAAGAGCTTCTGTATCTACTTACAAACAAATGATAGACACATACGTTTGCGTATTTATTCGTACTTTCTCTCATACGTACGCTTAGGGGTACATAGATATTTGTAAGTGTATAAACCCCAGACTGTGCGCCAACAGCGCCATATCAAAATATCGACCAAATTATCACCATTTCTGCCAGTATTTGTCTAGACGGACCCCATCAAATGTTAACAACTACCAATACACCAGGGTTTCCGTCTGGAAAGGTTCTGACATGTATACACACCTGAAATCCATGAGGCAGTATCTCGATTCTGGCCCTCGTCATTAGTCGCAATGGTGATATATTGCACTTCGCTAGAGTTAACGGCGACGCTTCTCTCTCCTTCCGTACGATTTCGGAGTTCTACACGGAGTGGAAAACAATGAGCAATGAGGCCCTTATGTTGTAGTATCGCATGTAGCGTCCCTGCATCGAAAGTATCAGCACTACAGAGAATGGGCCGATTGAGAATGGCAGAATATAAAAAACTTCACAGTCTTAGAAGTACTCGTGTGTGTTCTCTATGCAAATACACGATCGGACAGCTAACCCATACAGTAATGTTTCGAAGATACACCCGAAAAAACCTCTTCGAATATACAAGCCATAAGCATTGTCGTAGTTCCCAACGCTTTCAGACCACACTGTTTTCAACTAGTAACAAAAGTACCTACCTAAGACAGAATTAATATTGTACTCCTGTAATAGTGACAATAGTGGAATTGACTCGTGGTGCCCAGCGCGGTATATTGTATACACCAACAGATCTCCTGAAACAAGGCGGTGGAAGGATTCAAATCTCCTGAATTGAAGGAATAAGCTCTTCTCCAAGACGAGAACAATACATAACAATACGCACGTTCAAATGCGCGCTTCATGGATAGACATGCATACAACGAAACACAATGTATATACACGCAAACATACGTCATATACACATCTAAACTATATATATATATACCTATATATATATATATATAGGTATGTATAGGTATATATATATATATGTAAATATATACAGATATATTTAAAATATATATATATATATATATGTATATACATATATATTTATATAAATATATATATATATATATTTATATAAATATATATATATATATATATATATATATATGTATATATATATATATTATATATATCTGTACATATATATATATATGATATATATATATATATATATACCTATATATATATATATATATATAT
Source organism: Sphaeroforma arctica JP610 (assembly GCF_001186125.1). NCBI lineage: Eukaryota > Ichthyosporea > Ichthyophonida > Sphaeroforma > Sphaeroforma arctica. The sequence goes on along the minus strand of NW_014039846.1, from coordinate 45,141 downwards.
CCACATACAAATATATATATATGTATGTATTTCAGTACGAATGGGTATGTGTATATGCATGTATACCTGAATTGTATATATACATACATACATACAAAAACACATACATACATACATATATATTTATATACAGTCACACACACACATATATATGTATATATATTAGTATATCTATATATATAAATATAAATTCATATTTATATATATACATATATATACATATATATATGCATACATATGCATACAAACATATACACACATACATACATATATATATATACATATGTATATATATATACATA
>NW_014039846.1:37122-42160 GCF_001186125.1 Sphaeroforma arctica JP610 | reverse complement strand
GTTTGTTTTTAGAAGGCTACATAAATGATTTCTCTAAATAGTTGAGAGATCTTGAAACCACCAAAAATATAGCCACCTACACACGCCACCATAATTAGTGCAACCTACACTTCCCTGGGCCCATTTTAAATTTTTGACACTTATAGTTTGACACAAGTTGACAAGTGACACCAACTATTAGTGCAATCTACATTTCTCACTTATGGAAAATGTATGTTTTAGCCAATCAATGGGTCAGACAGACATACACAGGTGCACACAAGGTAGTGTACCGGCACATTATTTCCGTGGGTCTTTGAATATAGTATTATATCAGTAGAAACACAAATGCTCTTCTAAAAGCTTGGTCTGGCTTGGTTTGTGCTGAGACAATTTAGGTGCGTATTTTGCGACATCAATAGGTGTATACGGCCCCGTTGCCCTGAATAGAATATCGAGTTGCTTGTAGTCGCGAGAATTTTCAGAGCTGCGCAGTTTGTATTTATGTTTTAACTCATACTAGTGTGAGAAGACTATCCAAGATAAGAACATATTCATATATAAAAATACTGAAATGCACACCACACTATTGCGACAAACATTCCCAATTCATTTTTACCTCTCAACGAGTGCTGACTCGATAGTTTGTTGCCATGTTGGCGTCGTGGTATCTTCCAGGAACTAGCTAGTAAAGTATTGCTCAAGTAAACATTGAGGGTTAAACTTCAGTCCAGTGCAGTTTGTATTTATGTTTTATTTTTAAAATTAAGGTGGGAAGTGTAGCTGGCATTTCCCACCTGTAGTGGGTGGGAAGTGTGGTGGCGTGTCTTATTTAATATTGGTTTTTAAGTTGTGTAGTGTATGTAGTGAAGAAAAAAACCCTAAGTATGAGTAGGGGGAATTGTAGGTGGCACTAATTGTGGTGGCGTGTTTTATTTAATATTAGTTTTTTTAAAGTTGTGTAGTGTATGTAGTAAAAAAACAACAAAAATCGAAGTATGAGTAGGTGGGAAGTGTAGGTTGCAATAATTATGGTGGCGTGTGTAGGTGGCTAGAATCGTAGGTGGCGTGTGTAGGTGGCTAGAATCGTAGGTGGCGTGTGTAGGTGGCTAGAATCGTAGGTGGCGTGTGTAGGTGGCTAGAATCGTAGGTGGCGTGTGTAGGTGACTATATTTTTGGTGGTTTCAAGATTTCTCTAAATAGTTGTTGTATTTTTGCATAGCCTTCTTCTCTACGAAAAAAATATATAAAAATACAATTTTTTTTGTTTGTTTATTTTATAGAGCATATTTCATAGCCGTCTTCTCATATTCATAAATAGCAGAACAAATTTGTTTTTACAAAAATTGTAGGAGTCGGCAACTCCTAATGGGGAAAATTCGGGATTCGCGGGGGAATCCGAATTTTGGATTGTTTTTGGGTCTGGGACCATTCTCGAAATTTCAGTGCACTATGAATTGTGGCCAATGAATTTTGAAGAGTTATCACCACATGACCCTTGCGAAACGACTAAACGTAGAATTAATGAGAAATCGCGAATAGGTTAGAGCTTAAAGTTCGGAGACATTACGTGACATTTAGGCTTAGTTGTAGACCTTTAGACCGCTACGGGTCTGTCGGAAATTGTATAAATAGGGTAGTATAGTAGCTTGCAATCTTCAGACTTCAACACAAAGGATTAAGAAATATTAGAGGAGTATTGCCAAGATTACTTGTATCGTAGGCTTTGACTTGTGCCGAGCCAAGAATCAATAAAGGGTACTACCGAGAATTGTTGCCTGTCTTTTGGTAGGGTTTAGGGTTTCTAGAGTACTTTGTGGACTAGGATTTTTGGACTCAGGGCTTTTCGGGTTTGGCCAATGAAATCACTCCATTTAGGCCTGTTTTTTATTCATTCCCAAACCCGACCCGTTTACAAACCGTAAGCCATAAACCTAATAAATGTACTCTTTTTCTATTTAATATGAAACATTTTTCAATATATATGTTGTTTTTTGTTTTGTTTTTTTTTACCAAGCAAAACATGATGCAAACCTCTTCTCACCTAACCCGAGAATCCGGCAAAGGCTAAAGAACCAGCACGTGCGGAATCCGGACGACTTCATATACCAACAGTCTTCCCGACACAGCCATCCGACACGATGGTTACCAATACGCAGCCTCAACCTTCCACGACTGACTCTTCGACGACAGGCAACGATTTAGAAATGGCTGACATCGTTAAAGAAGAGAGCCCAGTAGTATTGACCGATGATGAACAATGTTAGGACCAATGAGAATGACGCTATTCAACCCATAAGGACTCAACATGGACAACGCAGCACATACATATAAGTATTTGAACGATATATTGATTTTAAGTCAAGTTGATGTTATTTGTGTCGTTGAAACCTGGCATAACTTCACATTTCTTAATCATATACGCTCGAACACATACAACCATATTCTACCTCACACTGCACAGCACAATATCTTACATACATCACACTGTGGTATTGGCATCTTTTCCAAACATCACCCATCGAATTTTCAACTTGTACGCTCTTCACCGTACGCGGTGTTCTTTGTGTGTTTTGGCGTTCATATGGCCATGTTCTACCTTCCACTCAAATGACTTACTGAAGAAGACGTCAGACAATACATGAATCCCCCCGAGATTGGCGATTTTGAACCAGATGTTGTGTGGGGAGATTTCAACTTCAAAGTCCGGAAGTATGGCCACGTAACTACAAGTCACGGACTACGTATGAAAACGATTGAGACTACCCTGCGTAATACGTGGCACTTGGACTACAGAACATGAGTATCATCGGCCTATCACCCCCGCCTCCCTCCAGACTTATAAGCTGACGGACTATGGTATCTGTGGTGACCACATCTTTGGACTCGATCTCCAGATACTTCCCACGAATAAAATCCATCGGCTCCAACAAATGCCAACAGTGCCGCCGCGTCCGGACCAACGCTACGCAGCAAATACCGCGCACGACTATTTCAAGCTGAAATCCGGGCTCATCATAACCTACTACGGTCGTATCTCACTTTGCACGGACCAGCGGAAAGGCTGCTACGGATCCTCGACCGCATCTGGCGGTATGTCGCTAACCCACAAATCTTCGGAGGGCTCTACTATGACTTAAACAGACCCTGGTTCAGCGGCTTCCAAACCACTCGTTCCACTCACGTCTGACCGCCCAAAGCAATGCTCAAATGTTCAAAGATATTGCGTACCAACGATGGTCTCCGCGCCAACCATGTATACCGGGTACCGATGACACAGGCGCCGCCCTCACTGACTACTTAGAGGACCAATTCAACTCTACAAACCCATACGTGGCTCCACCGGATACCGAATCCTCTCCCGATGTCACTTCTAACATACGCCCCGACGATCTAATGGGGGCTATTCTACGCTATCCCAATAGAGGGCCTGGCCCCGACGGGATCCACATCCTTCTCTTGAAGGCCGCAGTGGAGCGCTCTACCAAACGCCGGACATTAGGACGCCCCGACGCCAATAGCCCACTGATTAGACTCCTTGCCGAAGCATTCACTGAGCTACTGAAAGCGGGTACCTTCCGCAGCCCTGAACTTCAGCCTCCTGACAGCGCACCCAAAGAAAGCCGATGCAGATATCATCTCCCCCGCCGACTTCCGCCCCATCACGCTTACGCAAATAGTCAGACGCATCTTTGAAAAATGCTACCCAAGCTGGCTTCAAATCACGGTACTCCTGCCATACCTAAGCACTTGCCGCCATGGAATCTGAGACACTGTCAGAAGAGGAGTGGAACGACGTCTGTTTGGACATTACTAAGGCATACGACAACGTTGCTCTCCCACGCCTATGGGTACTCCTGCGCCACGCTGGAATGCCCGAAACTGGATCAACTGCCTCCGCCCGCTATTTGAGAGGGTACCTACCCGAGTGACATACCACGGTACGCACTTGCCTTTATTCCATAGAACAAACGGCATCCTACAAGCCAGCTCTTTATTATCTACATGGATTCCTTAGCTGTCACGCTAGCATAATTTCGGCCCAAGCTCCTCCGCTCTTATTTATTTGTCTATGACACACGGATCCAAGCCCCTCAATGTAAGATTCGGTCTATTAAGGCGATACTAATGCCTTAGAACAAATAAACGCGTTGGTATATTCTAAGTATCGCATAAATATCAAAGTAAATAAACGAAATGAGACTTTTAGTAAAGTTCGGTATGCCTCGTGAAAACAGCAATACTCTGAGGGATTGTGAGGTTGAGACATTGCCTGTATATAATCCTCTCCGTACTGTTTCCGCCGAAGGGATTTTATTTAGTGTTTCGTTGTCGCTCTATTAGAAACTATGGTATGTTTCATTGGGGGCGAATCAGAGAGACTCATAAATCCTATCTTTAGAAAAAATAAATAAATATAATAAAAATACTCTTGATGTCCTTAATTATTGTCTTAACCAATAACTTGCCACCTGAATTGACCCAGCGCATATCCTCCATTGTCGACTCACTTGGTCAAAGCTTCAACAGGGAATTTACTGACTACTTCTTCCCATCGATCTTCCCCGAACCACTACAACGGCTATGAGAGCCATACCATATGTACAAACATTGTAACTTAACTTCTTTGAAATAAATATTATTATCCCTAGCAAGAATTACCGACTTAGCTTTCATCAGACTGGCACATCTGGTTGGCTGATAGGAGGATCAACTAGGTAGCGTTAATAGTCCCTAGAAACCTACATTCGGTTGAGTCATCTCGCTACCGAAGTATTCAGATATAAATAAAGTTGGAAAGTAAATATATATTAATAGAACTAGACCAACTCTTATGTTTTGTATTTTACTGAGGCCTTTTAATGGCCTCGTCCAAATATCTGATATGTAAAATAGAAAAGGTATTAATTAATACAACCATTAAAAACCATTTAGGAAACTTAAGTTCCTCGTACTATTAAGAGTACGTTTATAAATAACGTACTGCTTAAGAGTACGTTTATAACATAGAGTCTAATGTGGAGGCCCGGCTATTACACAGCTTTGAGACCCATGAGAA
>NW_014039846.1:0-21505 GCF_001186125.1 Sphaeroforma arctica JP610 | reverse complement strand
ACAATGAATAAACGTTCATTACAATCATGTATCACCGCCATCTAAATCTTCATCGGAGTCCAAGGGATCGTCTGCCATAAAATACCAACTTGTTCCTAAAGACTCAATCAAAGCTGCTACATCGGTTCGATGTATAGCGGCATTTTCCGTTATCACGATACTACGTGGTACTGGCCAGGGATTTAGTGTTGGCAATATTTGATTTCTAAAGTGTTCGTAGAATGGTTTGCCGTCATAAGTGCCCATAGGCATAGCCCATCCAATAAATCCTGATAAATCACTCGCTGCCAGGACACTAATCCTGTGTCCCCGCTCAAAAGGTGTTCGAGATATCAGCTTTTCTCCTTTTGGGCCGTAGCCCCGCTTCCTGAACGTTGATCTGGCGTCTCTCGACGCCTCAATCTACAAATACGAGCTGATTAGCGCACGAATAAATCTGACTTAACACACACATATAGTCTGTCTGTGATTTGAATGAGGCATATCGTGCCTTTTCCATTACACGGCGGGTGAACTTCAGATCAAGCTTTAGAACTCGAAGAATAGTTGTGTATAAAACCTTTCGTCCATCCTCGCTAACGACAGTCTTTTGCAACTCATCTAAATATATTGACGGATTACGTTCATATATGCGTCGGATACATCCGATCAACCTTTCATCTCTGATTAGATCCTCACGTCTTTTGCGAGCGCGTCTGACAGGAACTGGAAAGCCGGTGAACTTCCAACATGTTAAAATTCGACGCATTGTACTTTCACTTGCGTTGAATAGCTTATTAATATCAGATAAAGACAAGTGATAGTAGTACCAGGCGCTAACAATAAGCCACGCCACTTCCTCTCCAACAGCCATATTATTAGGTGAGTGAGTGTGAACACAATGTTCATCTTATCTACTTTCATTGAAATATTGAAAAAAATACAAGATGTTTTTATTTTGCAGAAAATCACAAAACAACAAACAACGAAAACATGTTTTGAACATTGAATTTGAAACGAAACAATCAATTTAGAAGGACAAAAAGAACAGGACAAAATCTGCAAAAGCTGGTCAAAATATCCTTTCTAAACTATCGATTTCTTAGTAAATATTGAAAACAAAAAAGCTTGAACAAATTTTGAGCTATCCTCCAATATAATTTGTATATCTATTTATATTTTGGTTTGAAAAAAATTATACACCAATTAGGACCAGGGTATCACTGCCGAGAACGTTGAAAACTTGTGAAATGAGGGGACTGCGGAACCCGTGCTAAGCAGGAATTCCTGGTCAAAATAGCTGGAAACTACAATACCAGAGATACAGAGTACTACACAGAGTCGTACAACAGGCAGATATTTACGTAGTACTTACAGTGCAATCGTGCGAACCAACGATATCTTTTTAATAAAATAATATTCAGAAGTATGGGTCCACGAATAGACGCTCACAAGTTCAACAGAACATTGACTCTAGTCTGAGGCGTTGTATTGATATATTCCATTTCAGATTATAGGTGTAAATAGATTGTGTACCGAAAACTGATACTTGACTGTTGTTTCGGTAAATATACATTTTTATTAATTAAGATATGTAGTATATCTTTTTCAGCGTGAGCCTTCTTCAGTCAATATTGAATTAATAGTAATATAGACAGTGACATATAGAGTCTCAGCCACTCAGGTCTGTGTTATTAATACAAAAAACGGTACTAAATAGTATATTATACTAAGTGTTTTTGATTTTGAAGGGGGTGTAAGTCGCAGAAACACAATGTACTACCCTTTGAAATTGTTAGTTAGGCTGATATCATCCTCAGGCTGCAAAGTATTAATAACTAAAGCCATCTCACATTGTTCTCAACATGTGTACACGTATACGTTGTTAATATTATTATTTGAGTGCACGACTGCCCACCGGCCGCTAAGTGCACACGCGTAATAGGGATAATATTATTAATTTCAAAAATGGCAAGTATGTATGATACAATGTATGAACATATGGTATGGCTCTCATAGTCGCTGTAGTGGTTCAGGAAAGATTGATGGGAAGAAGTGGTCAGTAAATTCCCGTTTGAAGCTTGGGCCAAGTGAAGTGGATTTGTGCTTGCCATTGAGTCGGGTTGTATTCCCAGGCAACCTCCGAGGTAGTCCGCGAATGGTCGCGCGGGGAGCAGGCCGAAAAAGTGAAGTAAGTTTGTTTGATGTTTGGGAAATCGAGGGTATTTAGTGCCCGTGATGATGGCTGTTGCTTGGATGAGTGCTGAGTTAAAGCGCTCGAATAGGGGTTCCAACGCATCCTTCCATATAGGCGGAGCCCCGGTATTTGGGCCAGGGTCGCCTTTCGCGGGCCCATAAATATCGACCCTGCCCTTGCGGATGGACCGGATGCGGATTGGACACGGCTCAGGCATTAATAGTTTTATTTTCATTGGTGCCGTATAGAGACACACAAACACAGAGGAGAGAGAGAGAAGAGAGAGAGTTATTCAGTAAGATCGTGATAATTCCGACGATGATAAATTGAGTATTATAAATAAGGAGTAGAGTGAATATTTTGGGTTTTAAAAAAATACTAAAGAGTTTCATATATTTAAAAAATAGGTGGTTTCAAGAGTAAATAGTCGAGAATTGTAGGGAGCGAGCCAGCGAGGGGGTCCTGCAGGACTCTCTACTCTAGGAGGCTGGATTCTAATTCCTGGGGGGTGGGGGGGGGGGGGCGGCTCTAGTAGACACTCTGAATGGTTGGAGGGGATGGATCCCGGATCAGTGATCACCTGATTCCCATTTTTTCTTCTTCTAATTCTGTTTTGTTTTTATTAAAATTTAAAAACAATGTTAAATTTTAGAACATAGTTCTTCAAAATTATCATAGAAGACTACGGTTTTGTCATTGTAATTTTTATCTTATCGCTTTTTAAAAAAAATACAAAAACAAAATTCTATTATATCATAGGACTCATAGCCCTCTAAAAATAGATACAAATAGAATGCTATGTTTCATTGTTTTGATATTTTCTGTTTTAAAAAAGAAAAAGAAAACAAGAACAGCTTCCGCTGTGGTAATGTGGTTTTTAAAACCACATTATCACAATAGAAGTAAAAAGAATATATGCTACAACCATCTTGAAATAAATAAGATTATTTATCCATATAGAAGCATTCTGAGAGACTAGTAGACTACACTGTAAATAATATATATACACAGGAAAGTATATTCTATAAACTCTAAATACATGCTGCTGCAATTGATATAAGATTGATAAAAAACAAAAATAGTACAAGTTATCAACAGCTAAAATATGAAACATAAAGTCTGGATATTATCTCAATATTTAAAATGAATAGGAAACGGAACACAGCTTCATCAATTATGTGGGAGTATTTCACCTCAGCATGGGATTGATACAAGTTATAAATCGAGCTATAGGGCGATCTAGCCATAAAAAGGATGAAGAGCTTTGCCGAGATAACGTCGAACCTGTCGAGAACTCCAAAATCCACGAGGTATCTTTACATGGATCTATGCCCACTTGTATCGAAAGGCAGTTAAAATATATTTCAGGTAAATCACATAGTGAACCTACGGGTATACGGTCAACCAAAGGGGTAGGTAGTATCTCGTCAAGCGAGGAAGTGGTTAAACCATCCAGTTCCACTGTGGAACTCAGTGAAGCTTCCCAAGCTGCCAGGGGTAGGAGTTTGCTTGAGGATCGGGCGACGCGCTTATACACTAGTGCATTAGTTGTTATCCACCCTGATCCCGCACATGATAATACGATCTTAGATGAATCGAATATATTTAAATATGAACCAAAATCTCCATTGCCATGCCAACTAGAAAAACGAAGTTTAATACGCAACAATACATGCCCATCTCCCGCGACATCGATTCCCTCGCCGTTGCGGGCATGCAGAAGTTTCAGCTTGTCACTTACATCTTCGAAGAACAATGACATGTCTAGTACTACACGATGTGAATCCCAACCTCCTGTTCTGCATCCGCAAGAATCAGCAACGCAAGAAGAATGGCACATTTGCGTTCAACCTAGATAAGCGCATCGCGTGAGGTTCTGAGATGCAGTGCGTATTCACGATGCATATGGATGTGATGTATACGATCGGCGGCCAGAGTTGATGGGACGAGGCAGCCATTTCTCCGCCATCGAAGTTTACCGAGAGCTTATGCGATTTAAACTCACAGAGATGTGCATACATAAAAACTCTCATCACAATACAAATCTGCACATGTAACTACCATATCAGGTTAAGCGAACTGTGTGCTATCCTAATCGAGAGAGCCGATCTCTACGTAGACTAGCTTTCAGAAAATAGTATATTAAAGCAATTGCGCTGATTCACACCACATACTACCTTATGTCTGTAAACACAATGTGCACATCTTGACACAGAGTCAAAGTAAAACTGCAATCGAGATCGATCCTTTCCCTATACACTTTGGCAAATCAAACTTGGGCGGTTCCAAATCGACTTTTGTTTCTGCTATAATTTTCCAAATAAAAAGTAGGAGGAAGTCAGGAAGGACACCACAGTTCACAGTCTCCACCCCCCACTTCCCACATTTTTGTTTGGTCGCGTAGGGGGGGCCTTTTTAAAAAAAGGCCTACCAAGTTTGATCTCCTCGTTGCGCCGAAAATGATTAGAGCGGGCTTTATTACCAGGAATAGAATGCACCGTTAATGTAAATATTTATATATCTGTATGTACGCTATCAGTTGAGAAGTCTTTTTGTATGTATGCACAGTTTGGCTGTTTTACTTTGAATACATATGACTGCAGCGAGTCCTTTTACACGTCCTAAACCCTAATTTCATGAGCCAGAAGTTGCCACTGTGGAGCCAGCGCGTGGCCAACCGGTCAGGCCGTAGTCAGTATGTGCCCAGGACGTGGCCGACTTGTCATTTCTCGGGAATTTAGACGGTACATACTAACGGTCCAAAATGTAGTAGGAAGTAGGAGCGGCCCAGTGACTCACAGGCAGGGTTTTAGGGGTTTTCAATGTAAAGTGTAAATAGCAGGAAGGAGATAGCAGAAACAAAAATCGATTTGGAATCGACTTGGGTATTAAGTTACAGTCAAATTTGACCTTTTATCAATTCACACTGGAATCATACTTGAGCATGAAACTTCATCTATTGATATGCGTGATACTCTTTGGAATATCTACTCTGGCTGTAGGAATATATAAAGTTCCGAGCTGAGCGTCGAAGTATGAATAGTTGATACATCGCGATATGAAGTTCCCATCATTCTTAAATCGGCATTCTTCATCAGCACCATAGCATGGGAACTCCATTGGCCTCCCTTTTAGCACTATATCGCTATTTTTATAATTAGGTGCGCGATTAATATGAGTAGTCTGTGTGCCTTTATTCGCGAAACGTTAGACTATTATGCACAATTTGCAAAACATTTTTAAGACTATTTATTGCGCTTATGCCCTCTTGTGTGTATTTGCCTATTGAAATAGCTAGATATATATTTCGTTCACTTGATGGCATGCGAATCTGTCGTTGAAGTGTCGTTCCAGTGTACAGTGTTCACGTGAACGCGTTGAGCCAGCAGACGAGGTGTGCGCGCAGATGCTTAGTCTTTCGCATCCGCATATGAAATCCGGAAATCAATACATCCCCGATTATTGATGACATAAACGAGGCTCATGCACTAAACGTGACTGAGAATTTATATCGGGGAGATTAAACCCCGAGTGTCTTCTAGATTTTGTAACAGTGTTTCCTGCCAATATTCGATCTGTTCAAGCATACTGACATAGTCAGCCGAATTCAGCTTCGATGGTGGGGGAGTGTTTTGCTTCGGTGGTGCTCTATCACATGCCGGCATTCCTCGCTCATTTATAAGCGACGATGACTGCTCGATTGGTGCAGCAGACTGTGACTGAGAATACGCAGAATCTGAGACGATTGGCTCAACAGAAGATCCCGCTAGTTGCGGTGACATATCGACAGTCTCCGGCAGTGACAGCAAAGCACTCCTACACCTGTGTAATGCAACAGAGCATAGGTATATATGGTATTTAGACGTAGCAAGGTAAAGGTAGTCTGGTTCAATAGACATTCGTTTTGCGTGCGTAATTCGTTGCCTCTACCGGTGGATTGTTCAAAACCTCACACGTGTTGCTTGCACAGACAGTCCGATGTTGATGCACAATGATCAGAGACACACGCACGTATTGATCGCCATTCAATAACACATCTAGATAACTTATACACTTAAGTCGTGTTTTGGAATTCGATAATCAGCTGAAATTGTGCAGCTTTGTATACGCAATACATACAAACTACGATACGAGGTAGACTACTCCCTCCGACAGAAGAATACACCACAACATACCGAGACAACTGATGCGCGCAGGCATTCACAGCCAGGGTAACAGGGCGTAGACGGGACTTGGCGAGGTTGTATGCCTGCCAGGTGCTTGCACGCTGAAGATGTACTTTTCTGAGATCGCTTGTCGCTGTCCTGTCCGATTCTGCGTCCACAAATTCAGCAACCCCTGAACCGTCGGCTGCAATTGTACGCTGCCTAGTACTCATATCAGGTTGTAGTACAAGCGTATTTGCCAGCATCGTGATATCACTGCAAACGGATTCCGCTCTGAATGGAGCAGAAGATACAACTGCTGGTGATTGAGTGGGTGAGGGTGAGGGGGTGGGTGAGAGAGGTATGGGTGGAGAAGGTGACGACGAGAAGCTCTCACGGTTCCCAAGAAAACCATCGTCAGATTGCGCGGATTTCACACTTCTTGTGTGTACTAAATCGGTCACCGCAGGAGTAGCTTGCGAGTTATACACAGCTCTAGGCGTATACGTCTTAGAATTATCGCCAGCATTTACACTTGACATCGCATCCGCTCGTACACAATCTCCGGTCGGCGATGTTTCTGCTACTCGTGAAGCCAGATCAACACGCACGGCGCTAGCAATCTCAGTCAAATCCTTCTGAGCTATATACTCCGGTCCGCTCCCCGGGTTTCTCGGTAGAGTGCTATCCCACGTATCATCTTCATCTTTGATGTTGCTGGTTGTTTGCAGAGTATTAATCGGATCGTCGCACTTTGTGCGTATACCTCCGGCCGACGTCTGACCAGCATTTGATTCCCCAGAGAACGGTGCAATATGTGTAGCTGTTGAATAGTTTTGACCTGCATCTGTAACGGGGACGGCATGATCGCTACTGATAGTAGTAGTAAGTGGTCTGACCATTCCTGCACCCAGGCCTATTCCTGGACTAGATGTGTGGTCAAAGGACCGTCGTTGTGGTGCTTCGTCTTCACGAACACTCACACACGCGTTGGCAGTGGCAGTAGCCAAGACTGAAGCCGAGTTGCCGGAATGCGGTGCCAAATTCAATGTCTGGGTCGATTGCGTGAATGGAACGGTCCTCGATGGAGGTGGTTCCGGCCCACGAACGGGCTGCTCCTCGTTTGCGGATGCGCTTCCAGGACTGTGTGTGTGTGCACACGCTTGCGGCGGAATGCTTGGCGCGGTCACACCGGTGCACGTACTACCCAGGGATTTCTCACCCAGTTTCTGGGATAGTTCGCGCGGAGTACCGCTATCTAGCCGTTGGCCGTGTGCTTCAGCGCCAGTCGTCTGTGCATATGTCTGTGGCAAAGCTAAGCCCAACTCAGTCATCGATCGCGGCCCATCCAGCCTGCACTTCGACGCATGTGGATGGCCTTGCATGGGGGGCTCAGACATTTGCGAGCGGATATGCGAAGGCTTCTGCGCGGGCATGACGTTTGTACTTGACTTTGCGCCCGCGCGATGGACTGCCTGTCCTTCGTTGAGCACAGACGAGCGCAGCTGTGCCGCCGTCGCGCATGCTGGCAGCAAATCCTCTGAGAGTATCTGGAGGCGAGGATTGGTATACATTTTGGATACAAGGATTGTTTAAACATTAAAAAACTCGGTTACGATGATAGGCATACTTTCTGCAAATATTCCCACTGTCGCGGTCTTGAATTTTGAAAAACAAGTAGGACTCTTTTGATAGGGACTTTTAAAATACTCAATGTTTATACACGGGCATGCATACAACTGTTAAAAAGTGATCGCCTATCCTGGCGTAAAGCGTCATGATTCGAAGTGAATGTGGAAAGGATACAAATCAATCGGCCAACTCAATAAGCACAATACCAGATCGATATAAATTCGACAAATCACCAATTGAAAGTTGGCAAGGCTAAAATCGCGATTTCAGCGGATATACAGTAACTCATAACAGCAGCCGACGTTCGCCTACAGGGCACCATGCCAGACAAAACATTCACAATGACGACTTCTTATCGAAACGCTTCGATGGACATAGAATGTTTGATACGAGAAATTTAATAAACGACACAGCAAGTCGACAACTGGGGGCAAAAACCTACGTAGAGGAATCTCTCATGTTTTGTGATTCTAATAACTGAATTCATATACGCGAAACATGCACAGAAAGTGCAGCCAAACCCCAACCCCTTAACAAAATCTAAACTCAGATCGCAATACCAAACTGCTTAGCGCTAGAAGGTGGGAGAGTTCACAGCAGATGATCATCACCCCACTGTCTCAATCGATCCAACATACCTCTTCTGCGCGGAACAGCAACGGATTGGGCACTCGCACACATCTGAAGCACGTGAATGGACTTGCCACGGCGGACCTGGTACCCGTGCTGATCTCCGCTCGCGTCGTAGCTGATTGGCGCGCCCGCGCACTCAGCTGCACACACGCATCGTGCGACCAGTGCTCACACGTGGCACACTGCATACCTTTCCCTACAATGGCCACCCCTCCGCACATGCACTGCACATGTCGCTCTACCATCGGGGGCTTGTGTGTACTCGTTTTCCGACTCGTGGCTGCGCTCCAAGGTGTGTCCATATCTGTTGCTGCGCACGTACCTGTGCTGGTCTTATAGCTTGCGCCAGCTCCCGACTTGTCATTCGAGCTAGCTACAGCCTCGCTCTTAGTCCGGCGCATGTTCAGAGGTCCGTCACTTCGCAGACTGTCGTTCACACCACCCGCATTTGATCCCCAGGCGAGATCCTTGCTATGTCTGCTCCTCACTCGACCACCTGTGCCACTCAGCATACTCACAGCTATTACCTCCCTATCGAGCTCGAGACCCTTGCCCGCAGCCTGCCTGCCAGATGCACTGCTCTGGCTGCTCACACTGCTGTGTCTGTGCCGTAGGTGTGTACTGGTAGCGCGCGCTGCACCTGTCTGCGTCTCGGCAGCTGTATGCTTTGCTGCCTGTTGCATGTGCCTGGACTGTCTGCTGCGCTGCCCCCCCGCACGTGCTCCCCTGCCACTCGCACGGGCGTTCATTGCACTCACCCGCGCGATCATACTCGCCCCTCTCGCCGCCGATGACCGTCCGTCAATCTTACCACGACTAGTCATAAGCACAGGCAGATGAGGTAGCACACTCTTACCCGATACCCTCCTATCAGATGTGGAAACCTCCCCATTCGCACCACCAACTGTACTCGCAGCGGCAGTACTACTAAGGCTCGAGGCGTCGGCTTTTGAGCTCACATCCGCAGCCCCCTTCGCTTTGGGTTGCGCACGAGCGTGCTTGCCACTGCTATGCTCGCGCGAAGCCCTGTGTGTGCTAGACTCAGATACAGACCTGCTCACGCGCCTCCCCCGGACAGCGGGACTTGCTGCATGTGCCACAGCAGCTGCAGTAGCGGAGGTATCTGCCATCGGCTCCTTCTTCGCCGCGTCGCTCGGTCTTTTTATACCTTGTGTGCGGGTGCGCACGGGACGTTTAGTCCCATAGACGCCTGTTGCTGGAGCCTGTGATGCCACACCCTGGCTACCACGCGTGCTCGCACTATCCTCACCTGCACTCTGAGGTTTGACTACTGCGCCATCTGTGGCAATTTCTCCCGTTGCTGGCTTAATACCAGAAGTAGCGACTGCCAACACAGCCGCCTCCTGCTCACTAGCACCGGCAGGTTGTTGAGCACCCAGTCGTGACTGTCTGAGCTTCTGACCAGCACCACCACTTTTCCCCACACCCCTCTCTCGAGCAGGCCTCCTAGCCTCGCCCCCACTCACACTCGCCGCACCGCTGCCATTCACGTCTGTCGGTGTACCCGTAGCAACAGCACCAGCCGAGCGCCGGGGGTGTCCTGGAACTGTCTCCTTCTCCGCCCCTTCACTAACACTCACAGTGGTGTTACGCCGCATGCGCATGCTCCTCCCCTCATCCGTGCCGCCAATAACGTTGGTCGCCGTCACAGCGCTCGCATCAGCGTCTCCGCGCGAGTTTACATTCGGCACACACACCTTGGTGTGCTTGCTAGTCCCTGCGCGATACGTGCCTACACTGACTCCTTTGCCCAGCTTGCTCATCTTCAGCGCTCTTGCCGCCGCCGTGCGCCCATCCAGACTCCCATCTTTGTTCCGTTGCAGAGCACGTGCACGTTTGATACCTCGCTTAGTATCTCGGCGCGTGTTCTCACTGACCTTGGCCTCCAGGGCAGCGTCGGGCACAATAATATCCGTCCATGGAACTCGCTTCACATGCATGCTTTTCAAGTTGGCCGCGATTGCGTTTGTGGTTGTATTTGTGTTTAGGCCTGTGCTTGTGCTTGTGCCTGTGGTTGTGGCCGTATTTGTGCCTGTGGTAGTGTTTATGTTTGCATCAGTGGTTGTGTTCGTGTTTGTAATATAAGTGGGTAGCTTCAGCAGCGGAGGAGGAGATGATAATTGTGATTGTTGCTGAGCGGCGTTGATGTTTGTGTTTCGGTCTTGTGATGCCGTCTTTTGCAATGGCTCCAAACTATCCGCACTGTCAAGAATAGGCCGGAAGTCAACGTCGTAGTACAGCCAACCATTGACTTTCAAGGCAGAGTTAGCCTTCTCACTCTCCCCAATAGTCAAACGACCGTTCGTATCTGCCCCAGAAGTCGTACTCGCCTCTGCAGCCTGGTCACCAGCAGTAAGCTTCAACCCGCTTGCTGCGCTTATTTTGTTGCTGTGTCTGCACTCGGATAACCCAGACACACTCTCTCCTAAACGTTTCGCCGCACCTCTACTATCACTGTGGCGCCTGTCCAACTCAGCCTTATCCGATGTTACAGACACCCCTACAGAAGGCTTCACAGACACCTCCACAGAGGCAGGATCCGAATTTGATTCCGTGTCACTCATAGTCCCCCCTACCACGCGCACGGGATAGAACACGCCATCCACCCATCGCGCGAACACGTGGCCGCCAACATGTTGGCCCTGCATGGCCATGGCCAGAGCTTGCGGTGTCCAGTGGTGACGTTTGTGGCTCGTGAGGTTAACGCTGGCTAAGGTGCCGTCCAATGAGCCCTCTTCCACCACTGCATCGTCCTCATGGCTTGCAGCAGCCACTGTGCCAAATGCACCGATTGCACAGCCATGCGGCGTGTCGGTTGCGAGTGTCGTGGAAGCATCCGCAGTGGCCGCCGTAGCATCTACAGCAGGTGTGTAGTTGCTATCCCGCGGAGCTTGCTTAGTCCAGTTTCCATCTGTTCCCAATTTTGATATATTTGCAGCGTTGTGGGGGTCGGTGCTGCATGCCGGGTGGTCAGATGAAGGTGGCATACTGATAGTACCGTCACTATTTGTATTGTTTACCTGCGTGCTCACATTCTCAAAATGTGCTGTAGTCGCAGCCTGCGCACCATCCATGTCTTGTGTGGCACTCGATATTTCTTTGTTCGCATTGGAAGTCGAGCTTTTCGATTTAGTATCCTCTGTAATTAGCGGCGAAGCACGACTCGAATCCTCGGGAAGTATTGAACTGGCGTCCGTATTCGCAACAGGGTTCGTCTTTCCATCCACATCCATGTCATTTATACCTACATCCCCGTTGACTTTGTCGACTACACGCGAGCACGCCTCGTTGGCGCCATAGCCCTCAGCCGCTGTACGGTCGTGCCCACTTTCGTGTGGCCTGGACGAAACCTTCGCAAGACGCGCGGACACATCCACAGGTGAGGTTGGCTCGACTCCAACCTTGCCTGTAGCTTTGCCCTCAGACTGTACCCGCTCATCTCCTCTTGGACTGTTACCGCTCACAGTCGGGCTTGCACTAGTCAGCACAGGCCCAGGTGCAGCAGCAGCAGCCTGTGTGTCTACAGAGGCGGTTCGTGTTTCCTGTACGTGTTTGGGCGTATTACGTCCTGACGTCCCCGCTGTCTGTGCCTCGCCGTGCTGCGCCCCCCTGCCCGCCTGTTGCGCGCCTTCCCCAGCGTCGGCGCTCTGTTCTGGCCCGTGAACACCACTGTATGGCTCTGTGCACGTTCCATCCCGCACATCTCCAACCATATCTGATGCACTACTAGTACCTACAGTGCCACGTTCCTGGGAAGCCCAGTCCTTGATCTTCTGCTTGTGACTCTCCATGGCTTTCCTCTCCGCGCCCCCCTTTGCACAATCGCCTTCCCGCGTACCCTCCGGCGCACCAGCACTCTCAACCGCACCTTCGCTGTTGTCACTTTCGTGTACACGCTTATTTGCTACCGCGCACCCACGTCCCGGTCTGCACTCATCGCTCTCGGTCTCGCTGTCCGTTTCAGTGCCACTCCCACTCTTACAGTCGACTTCACTGCCACTTTCGTGTGGCGAGCTCTTACGTGAACCAGCTTTCGCCACCGTTCCCTCCTCCCCTTCAACGTCACCATCAAAAGCGTCCAAGCCACCAAGCTTATCTATTGTATCCAAGGTGATGGTCGCTTCGTACCAAGGCGGGTGGTCTATAAACAGCGCGTTCTTCGCCTCGTCACCTAGCAACCCCCGTTTGGGCCGCTCACTACGCTTTGTGTTGTGCTCGGTGTCCACTTGAACCTCGACGCCTGCGCTTTTTGTACGTGTTCTGCTATGCCCCACACTCTTCGAGGCGCCGGCACTAGCCGCTTCAGACTGTGTGCGTGTTCTCGCTTTCCCGCCCGTGTTTGTTCCTTCCTTCCGCCGGGATCGAGCTTGTATACGTGTGTGCGTGCCGTTGCGTCCACGGGTAAGTGAGCTCGTTGATATAGATCGAGCTGTCCGTGTTCTCTGTCCCTTCTTCATAGTCAAACTCTCGTCACAACTCTCACCATCGCCTTCATTTTCGTCTCCGACTTCCTCGTCACTTAGATCATAACCTGTCTCCAAGGTAACCGTCTCCTCCCACCACGGGGGGTGGTCCACGAACAGCGAGTTTTTCGCATCGTCCCCTAAGCTGCCTCGTTTGGGCTGCACACGCTCTCTCACCAACCCTCCCCCCCTCTCCTTACCTACACCGTTTGCATCTGCGCTGACACTCCGTCCCCGCACATCTGTTCTGTCTTCTCGACCATTAGCACCTCTAGTCGTGTCTCTCGCATGTCTCTCTATTTCCTGCTTGCACCTTGTCCTGCGGCCGCTAACGCCGCCTTCACTTTCCTGACCACTCTCCGACGCTTTTCCTGCTTTGTGTAGGCTGCGTTCGTGTTTATTGCCTTGTCCCCGCGGTTGACTGCGGTTCTGTGCACTGCGCGCTGAGCCGCCCTTCTCACCGACCGAAGTCACTTGCGACGACACACGACCAACCTTGCTCCTGCTCGAACCCCGGCCCTTCTCTTTATCCTCGCTACCACTTGCATCGATCTTATCCGAGTCGTCCACTTCTTCTTTCAGTAGCGTTGTATCAATCACAACATCCCCCATGGTACGTCCGTACGAGAATAGGCTCTTAAGTGCAGCCCTCCCGTTTCCGGTGCGTCGCCGCACGCGGGGTACTCGTTCAGTCGCACCGTCACTCACCGCCGCACTGGTACTGCTACTGGTGTCCTGACTGCGGCTTCGTGCACTGGCTTTGCATGTCTTACCCTCTGATATCCTATTCCTGATATCACGGGCCTTAACTTTGCTATCCCGGTTGTTCTTCGTGTACTGAACCTTTCTCCTGCTGTTACTACCATCTTGCGGCATGTCAGTACTATCCGGACCACTCCCCTCATCTACAGCCTTACTCTCGGCACTTTGCCTCGTGGGCTTTTTTAGTCGACGCTCCTCAGCCTTCTCCTCAGCCTCCTTTTCCTCGGTTTCAAGCGCTGCAAAATCAATCACCACATCGCCCATAGTTGGACCGTACGAGAAAAGGCTATTCAGAGCAGACGACCCGTTGCCCATGCGACGCTCACGTACCGGTCTCCCCACCGCATCGTTGGCCCCTTCCACGCTCTCACTCGTGCTGGTGTGCCGCTGCCTGGGCTTCCCGCCTATACTCTGCTTGCCTTGGCCTCGAGTGTGTCCCGCTCCAGTCGCACGCAAACCGCCGCCACTGCTCTTAGGCCGATTGCCAGGCACCACGTGTGTTCTGTGCGCAATACTATCATTTTCACCGGGGCCATGCTTCTCATTCTCACTCCCGTTCCTCTCCCGTTCCTCCGCTTCCAATGCCTCCAGATCAATCTTCACATCGCCCATGTTCCGTCCGTACGAGAACAAACTCTTCAGCGCCGCACTACCCGCCCCTGTACGCCTGGGCCGTTTGGCACCCACCGTGCTCTCAGAGTGTCCATTGACCGTGTCATGCGTGCTGCTACCGTTGCTAACATGCGACTTCGTTAACTCCGCACTGCTTATGCTCGCACTCCGTTTGCGGGCGTTGCGTGCCGAGTCGAAGTCGTCCGAGCGTTCCCGCGAGCGCTTCCGACTGTACAAAAATCGGCTCATAACACTGCTGGGACCCGGAACAGCCGAGCCCTTACCGCTATCGTGTACATTCCCATTGGTACCGCTATGCTTGCGTTCAGGTTCTACAGATGGTGCCTGCTTCCGCCCTCTAGTGCTTGCTTCATGATTGTTGCCTGTGTTTGTGCTTGTGTTGGATATAGTGCGCTTCCTGGGGCGAATCAGGGCTACCAGACTATTGTTTCCGTGAGGTTCGGCTTTCGTAGTTGCGACGGCCGGAGGCTCCTCTTTATTTGCCTTTACCCGCGTATTCGTTGCGGAGTCTCCCCGCACATTAGCTCCCACTGACCGCGCAACACTACCCGAGCCAGCCGGGCGCAAACGTGCGCTGTAGAACGATATATCTTCATCAAAGATTTTACTGAACCCCGGATAATGGATTCGAATGGTGGGAGGTCGGCGATCTCGATTTATTTCTATGATACGAGTCCGATACCACAGCTTGTCTGTCGCGTCATAGACCTGAATGGATAGGGAACTTAATATGATCAGCCAGCATACAAGGCAGCAAACCTACAATGAAGCATGCGCCTATTAATGTATACACTTGGAGAGAGTACACTTGTCAGGTAAACGAGAAATCGCGAGAAGGATTCAGATATCGTTACGAAAGATGGATTAAATTCAGGTAAACAGAAGTGAACATTAGATCTCTTGGGCATGCGAATATTTATATCTACATGAATGAAGCCACCTATAATTTCACATATACATGACTACATACACATATATATCACACACATATACACATATATGTACACACCCATACCCACACAAACACACACACACGCTCACACGCACGCACGCACGCACACACACACACACACACACACACATATATATATATAAATTAGTATGTAGGTATATGTATATAATTTATGTGCACGTATATGCACATGTTTATATGTATATGTATATGCTCGTAAGTGCATACATACATACATACATACATACATACATATACATACACACAGACAAAAACACAGACCCAGACCCAGACACAGACATATATATGAATGTATTCATGCGTTGAGTAGAATGAGTATGAGACACACACACACACACACACACACATATATTCTCTCTCTATAGATAATATTACTTTGGAGGCATTAGTTCTCTCGCCATCAATAGTAGAGTGTGAAACGACGGAACGAAGCTACAACTAGCAACAACAGTATACATATGAATATGGCTATATACATATAGAAGACGATGAATTATAGCCGTGAAAAAACATGCGTGCAGCAAAAACCTATCGCGAAACACATCTTGCACACGGTTCTTTATGCGCACAATCTCACACACCATTAGAAAAGGCACAGCAAAGAAAGGTGCACTGCTATTCATGTAGCGACCTTAGAAAGAGATATATAATCTGCACACACATAATGAACTAGACTCCCTTCCACTCACATTCACCTCAAAATTCGCTTGCTTCAGTTTGAAGAACTTATAAAAAATGTTAATTCATAGAGTAAGGCCGTAGTGAGCTTGCGATGTTTCTATCATTTCCATGTATACAACTGTAAACACAGGACAGAATACATACAAATGTGCAAACAACTATAAACCAGATGTGACATGCTCAAGTTACAAGGAACGTGTATTGAATAATACAGGCCACCAGGCACAGTGCCCACTTGAACCTCTGTCTCGATATGGTTTTATCTGTTTGCGTAGTTATCTTCTATGTGTGCGTCAATGTGTCTACGAACTCGAGTTGGTTTTTGAATTCCTACGAATATGTTGCACATACACATGTGCAAACATTATATTATGTGTGCAGAGATGTATGCGTCGGAAGATTTTTCTGATTAGCATACGACAGAAAGCAAACGGCATTTGCCAACCAGCTATAGTTCAAATGTATGTCTTTGCACACGGATTGGACAGAGAAGCACAATAGACTAAAACCAATAACGTACACAGAACGTTTCTCAATTTGACACAGTATATACCTCTACTGCACCATTCTTCTGAAAGCCGTCGTCGCGCTTTGCGTTATTTCTGACCACTCGTTCGCATACATCATCATCACCGCCGTTATCGTTCACTCCATCGGGTACTACGTCTTTTTCTTTCTGTTTCGGCTTGCCTGTGTTAACCGTTTCCTTCTCCACAATACTATGGATCGCGTGCGGTGGTACAGAGTTTCGGGTCTGTCTATGTCGCGCGCTGGACGGATCGACAGGTATGCAAGGAACTAAGGAAATAAGAACTTTGTCATCCAAGTTGAAGCGATTGTTCTTGGTGTTTATATGTGCCAGGGCACTGCATTTGGCAACTCCGTCTATTCTTTCCACGTCTTCGCTTGTGCTAAGACTAGCAGCCGTCCCAACAGGAGACACAACTATATGATTCACCATTGCGTTACAAACTTACACACTTAAATACAAACACAGCTGAGCTCCGTACAGCAGTTGTTTAGGACTGAATTACGTGCAATCTCTACGTCACGTTTGTTTCACAAACGAGAGGTGCTTGCAATGACCACATAACACTACTACTATATACGTTCGCCGTACACTCGTGCCAAAATTCCGATTAGTGTTCATAGGTATACTGTCAGAACATGCTACTGGTATACAAATGTATGGACCAACAAGCAGTGTGCTTTATGATCTACATAGTACGTGTGCTTGTATGTATCTGAGCTACTTGCAGGTATTTTAATACACGTTTAAGGTAAAACGTTCCTTTCTCCTTCTGCAAATCATATGTAGCGCAAACGCACACTCAACGGCTCGTAACTTTTGAGGTGAGTGACTCATCAGTCACCAGTCATCACCCCGGTGTATCCACTCTATAGTTTCTAAAACCCATCAAATATGGTCCTCAAATCCGATATTGTCCAACGAGTATGGATGAAACTATCAGGTTTGTCCTACAATTAGACAGATCTGTACTATATTTCGGCTGTTCGTCTTTATAAATTTTTGTCGAAAATTGGACATTACCCGCCCAAGTCCTCTTTGAGCCTTCATCTTTCTTATCCGTGCACCTGCGTCCGCGAGTTGAGGGTCAAATTATCCCTAAAAGCTTAAGTGTAAAATTTAGAGTTCATATCATAATCAATCTAATCTATATCTGCTTGTGGGGTATAATCATTGTCTTTTATACAAATATGACTCCGGTATCAATATATGATAAATAAGGATACAGGTAGCGATCATGCTGACAGTATCTGATGTATGTACGTGGACAGTGAAGCATTGTATCGCTTCCCACATGGAATAGGAGTATTCCTGCTTATAGTTCTCTGGTACGTCTATAGTTCTTGTAAGTCTTCGCACATCTAACTTCTATAGCTATATAGATACTCGATATGGAGCCAGATGTCGAGGCGACTCGTTTCCTAGAGTACTTCCTGATTGGCGGTGTTGATGTTACACACGGGCTCACTCCCGAGGATGAAAAAATATGTGGTGAAGACCGAGATGACAAAGGGGATACGTATAGTTTGCCGCCGCGGAGACATTCGGTCATCTCATACAATAGCTTACATATGAAAGAGAATGGGCGGAAAAGCAGTATCAAGGACACCCCCAATGAAAACAAGAATGTGTTAGAAAGTAGTAGTGCGAGAAAGCAAGCGAGTGAGAATGGTGATGGAGGCGGCCTAGATGTTCCCAAGGTTACGAAGTTGCCTCCATTGGATTTGACTTACAATTCAGAGGGATTGTTTAGATATCCCGTGGAAGACTATGCAGCGACACCACTGATACCTTCAAGGGTACTGTCGTTCTGTTTTCCGGAAGGTGTTATGATCTCGAAGGAGTATAAACAGCCTAAATTCCATTCCTTTGTGATCACCACCGAAACAGGGTATGTATATGTCTACGATCGCGTTCATATGCTTGTCTTTACATGTTCAATAACGGACCAGCAACTAGCGTGTATACCTCTGTATACGTTCTGAGATGCGTACATGTAGGTAGGGCGAAATGGTATGAAGGCATTAATGGATGCAATATTGCATCATATATGTAGTGTGTAGTTGTAATCTTTATAGAGAGACATCTACACCACCTACAATCATAGTTTATGTTAATCTTCTAGTGTTAGATTCCTTCTATTCCTATATTTTTTTATCTCGATACAATATCTGTTTACATATACATATACAATATATATATATATATATATATATATATATATATGTATGCATGCGCACACGCACACGCAGACACAATCTATGTATACACCCATGCCGAAGATCTGGGTGCTGTAGAGCGAAGTTACAGCCATATCGCTTTGATTAAAAGTTTCGTGTACTACGAGAGGTACGCAATTGTCACCTTTAAACGAGGGCTCATCCCTGCTTCCTATTCTTGGCTTTTGAAGAATGCCTAACACCACCCACATATTAGTTGCGGATCGCTTGTTCGCTGTATGTTACATTACTGTATCGCTAATACGTTGCTGACAGAGCGATGGAGCGTTCAGTTATAGAGCTTTATTGAAGGCAAAACATGCCAACTAGGCAGGTGTTTGTATATTGGAGAACTCAAATGAGAAATCAGCTCATATACGAAAACATGCCAACTAGACAGGTGTTTATATATTGTAGGGCTCAAATGAGAGAGCAGCTTGTACGAGAAAACATGCCAACTAGACATATGAGAAAACATGCCAACTAGGCAGGTGTTTGTATATTGTAGGACTCAAATGAGAAATCAGTTCATATGAGAAAACATGCCAACTAGACAGGTGTTTATATATTGTAGGGCTCAAATGAGAGAGCAGCTTATACGAGAAAACATGCCAACTAGACATATGAGAAAACATGCCAACTAGGCAGGTGTTTGTATATTGTAGGACTCAAATCAGCTCATATGAGAAAAGATGCCAACTAGACAGGTGTTTATATATTGTAGGGCTCAAATGAGAGAGCAACTTTTACGAGAAACATGCCAACTAGACATATGAGAAAACATGCCAACTATTATACATTGTAGGGCTCAAATGAGAAAGCAGATCATATGAGAAAACATGCCAACTAGACAGGTGTTTATATATTGTAGGGCTCAAATGAGAAAGCAGCTTATATGAGAAAACATGCCAATTAGACAGGTGTATATATACTTGTACGCTCAAATGAGACAGGTTTCCGACATACACGTCATTGGACAATGATTTTACGATGGAAGTTACACATTGCATGAGGTGCCAAATGTTTCATGGAGCACAGTGGTTGAGAACTCAAACGGAAAACCGATCGGGAGCACGATATAAAGGCAATACACATAGATATGTTCATGTGCAAAACAAGGGAAAGTGTGAATGGCTTATCACATGGCTACATGCATATGCTCATGGAATACCTGCTTCTGTGCTGTATAAAGCACAGGAATGTAGGGGTTTCGGACTTCAAACCCCTGTGATCTTGCAGCACATATGTGCTTATAATAGTCCCGCTTGTGTGCCCTATACAGCGCACGAATGTATGGCGGGGCCTTGGTGTTCTACGAGCCGCTTGAGAAGGCCCTCAGAGTGCAGCTGGAAGGGATGTACGAGGCTCACAACAAAGAGGTCAACGGTGGGGAGACCGTCACTGAGCTACCCGTTGATCTATACTTGCCCAAATGCCTGACGCTCATGACTCATCTGCCGCTTATTCTGACCCTGAAGGTACAATATACGAGCATATGTATATAGTAGTATAGACAGTTTATGGGCACGAAGCCAGCCTGAAGTGCGCGTATACGTGCAGCTTGTGATGGGAAGTGTACAACGTTTGGGGGTGCGTGGAAGCTTGATGATGTTGTATATGGATATGTGTAGAGTGTGATTTTGCGTGTGTGTGTTCCATGTTCTATTTTTGTTCGAGTGGTGCAAGGCGGAGTGAGGGGAATGAGAGGTCAGACTCTCATCATTTTGTATATACAATGCGTGCTGAGAGAGGCACAATATCGGACACACACCGGACTGTAGTTCTTATTGTTGCGGCTGTGTTAATATGCGCGAGGGGTTGTAATCTGTTAAGTCGTATAGCTCCGCCGCATACCCGCATGATGTGGGCTCTCCACCCACAACCAGGAAACTCAACAGACGTTTGTTCTCTGGTGTTAGACTTAGGAAATTGGGCCAGGTGACTATCTTTTATCGTCCAGCACCTTCGTCAAGCTTTGGGGCGTGGATTGTACAGTCCGATGCTGTCTGTGCCATCAAGATGTATTAGTTGTGTCGAATTCTGATTCAGCCGTGTGCGTATTCGGAAGATCAATCTCGATAGTGTCTGATCGAATCCAATATCAAGCGTGGCGGCATGATTTAAGCGCAATCTGTATGTATCTACTATCAATCTATCTGTGACACGTGTAGAAATGGTTGTCAAACTATGTTTCGTCTGTCTTATGCATTTATTTACTGATAGTACCCCGCCCATACCTCACTTCTCCTCTTTAATAGGACATTCTGGCCCATCTGTACATGCTGAGCCAACAGCCCAACTACACTGACCTGGAGAGGGCCATTGTCAATGTGTGCAAAGAGATACCCGTCCCTCCTTCAGGACTGGCAGAGGTGAAGATAGCGCTGACCCCGCAGCCCATCTTTGTGTCGCGCCCCGCAGTCAACTACTTCCACCCCAGCAGCACGGATTACACCTTCGTAAGTGATCGCATTGGGCAATCAGGCGACTGTGTGGTTGTCTTATGAGCCGCGTTGCCTGCTGTGTTGTCGCCTATCCCCAATCGGTGTGTGTGTAGACGTGATATATATATATATATATATATGATATAAACACACACACACACACTCACACACACACACACACCACACACACACAC
>NW_014039847.1:44568-48310 GCF_001186125.1 Sphaeroforma arctica JP610 | reverse complement strand
TATACTTATATATGTATGAACGCATGTATGTATGTATGTATGTATGTATATATGTATGTATGAATGTATGTATGTATGTATGTATATACATATATATATATATATATATATATATATAGTATGATAGTAATTGCCTGCTTCTTAGCTGACCAAGGATGGCTATGGGCGATATATAAAGATACCCGCGTTATAAAGGAATAAATTTATTTCTTGAAGCCATGTATTTAATTTGGTACACATATTGGACGCGTAAGAATCTCAGAGATTTTCCAACGACAGTGCCCACTGCTGAATACAAGAAGGCAGCAAGCGTGAAGTATTTGAAAGAATCAAATGGAAATCTCCGGGGGTTTCAGAAATCGTAGGGTTGCGTTGAACCGAAGATTTCGAGTCGCTCACGCAGAGAAAATGGTTTATACCCGATGGCGAAACATAACCGTACCTTTACTTCTACTTGTATCAAACTCGAATAAAGAAATATATATTGTTCTTCGTAACTAACCGAGTCAATATACTGGTAAACTAGCGTTATTTAATAGTGGTGAACTGGCGTTTTTTATGCAATTGCTATATTGGAGATGGGCTTAAAATGGCGAAAAGCTGCGACAAAATGTGACATTTTGACATCCAATCCAATTTCCCACCATTTTTTAAGAGGGACAAAAAGCCGATATTCGACGAAAACGGGGTAAAGAAGTACCTAAAGATTTAATTGTCCTCAAAGGTAGAGCATAAGGAGGCTATGGCTTTGATAGCCTCCTAAAAAAAAAATGAAAAAAAGACGGAAAAGCAAATCACAAGCTATTCTACACAAGAGGTGACGCCCATGACATACCTCACTGACATATACGTGGCTCCTGTAACATCGTCCATTCAAGAACAGTGTACATTGCAGATTAGAGAACGGGAGAGTCCATGTAGCTAAAACTCCTTTTCATGTATGTAAATCTAACATGCGCCAGCCTATCTTGCACTCTATTTATAACAACAATGCAATTACTATGTTAAGAAATCATAGTATATATAACATTTATAACAACAGCATGAAAAAGTTAACATTTTGCTATGCAGCTTCTTCGTTTACCAACGTACCACATGTTCTAATGTGGCAGTCTAATCGAGAACTTCAGGTGTTGAGCATCAAACAACCTATCTAAATCATAATAAGTTCTGACTGCCGCATGAAGTCCGATATTGTAAATCTGTGGTTGAAGCACTCGAAAGTACAGTTCTTAGTTGGTCACTATCGCCATGATCTCAGTAAGCACTACACTGTCCACAATTATACAAATACAGAGGCGAGTAGCGACCTGCCTGTAGCAATTAAACTCTAAATCATAAAAATATTTTTCAAGAAATGTTTGGCGTCATCTCCCGATATAGTAAGCACTTTATACTTTTATTTATACCACAGGTATAGTATCTAATATTTGATTTCGTGAGCGAGATTCCGTGGCAGCTGACAAATCTCTTCCGTGTCTAGCCGCCTTCCGCTCCCACTTCCTTGCTATTGTGCGTGTAGCATCCTTAGTACTTGTATTGCTTTAACATGATCTTCCAACGCAAAGTAGCAGTCCATTAGCATGACTGAGTACTCTACAGTCGGTCCTGCCCATGATACGGCTTTGTCACTGTTTTCATATAGTTCCGTGTATTCCTTGTACAATTGACACTCGTACAGAGTCGTAAGCACGTTTTTCAAATTGCCGGCTGAAGGTGTCAGCCTCAAACTTAGTCGCATCTGGTGAAGAAGTCGGGTTGTGAGTGTCCCGTCTTGCACCAGCCCACACCAAGTTAGTGCTCTGGTGTATTCTGACTCAGTTCGTATTAACCCCTTCGTCAGGCCAACATATATCAGCTCGGCGATGGGCGCAGCAGCAGAAGCTCTACACGCCACAGGTGCGGAACGATGCCTTTGGATTAGCTTAGTAAATAACTTCTCCCACATCTCAGATTTGAGGATACAATTTAAGGGTCTCCCTTCTTGCGCAGCAATACCAAGCCAAACATTGCCTGCCTCACCCCATTTGTGAGTTGATATATATGACTCGAATGCCATTGTTGTAATTGCGTCGATATATTTGCACGTTCTTTCCCCTCCATCAGTGTATGCGGGTGAACAGGCGTTCTCACCTACATGCGTAGGTAAAGCTTTCATGCCGGACTCGAATATACATATACATTGGGTGTGATTTTGCTCTCTCTCTAGGGAGTGCGTCATCAGTTCATAAATATGCTTCGGTCTGAGTTTAAAACCTGCATCTCCCAGCAGTGAGACCATGAGCCCAACATCCATCTCCCTTGCCACCGAAACTGGAGAAGATCCATTTTCAGCTATTGTATTAGCCTTTTGTGCATCGGTGTTGACTGTTATTGGTATGTGTCTCATGGTTTCTATCTGCTTTGAGCGTTTCGATGATAGCTCAGATAGACTCAGCAACAACTTCGCCAGCTCGCTTGTTGGCACTATCCCGAGCGCCGGCATACATCTTGCAAACCTATACAGAGCACCCCATTGCTCACAAGACACAGAGGCATTTAAGTAGCCTTGGTATAAAATCATCGGATCGGTTTCATGAGGATGCACCACCTGTAGACTTGAGTGCAGGTGTAAGACCTGGGTCCATTGGTCGCTTGTCCCACACACATACATGGCCTTCTCAAACATCGCGAGTGGCGGTACCATGTGTTTCTCCCTCATATCCTCTATTAAGAATACAACTTCCTGCCAATACCCACTCCGAGACAGACTATTCACCGTTAACCGAAACATGTCCACGAGTGTTTTGCGGTCGAAGTCCAAGCCGATACTCCGCCCGTCACAGGGATTCAAAATAACCTGCAGAAATGTAAAAAGGGCGCTCGATTTGGAAGATTCGTCTTGCATCTCCAGTTGATGTGACTCAGTGGTTCTTATTGACAGGTGGCTAGTTTCAGTCGGTAGGCTCTTCATAACTGTATAAAAGTGGCGCATTATAAGTATCTCACTTTTCAGTTTGAGATCTTCGATTTCGTTCTGCAGACTAGCTATCTGCGCTTTACAGTCATTGACTGAAGTCTTCGCATCGGTGCAGGCTCGTGCTTCCCGGCCTCTAGTGCTTATATTGAACAGCAACGCCTCCCGTAAATTCTCCACTTGATTGGATGTATCTCTAAGTATGTCACTCAGCATACTCTGCCGATCCTCGATTGTTGCAGGCGATGTCTCTACCGGTGTTCTCTCGAGCACGTGCCGCCTTTGTTTCCCAACCGATCGTGTCACCTGCTTACTATTCCAGTCCGCATTGTTCGTAGATAGCAAGTCACTATCCCGACTGTCAGTATTCTGCCTATTTTCATAGTTGGTTTTGTTACCACCCTTGCTGTGAATAATATGCCCATCCCCATTGTCAGGATTGTCGCACATTTCTAATATTTCATCGATTTGCTGCACCATATACGCAGCATCTGTACTCAACGTCGTCACACGTGAAGAGACAACCCTCCGGGCCGCACCTTGCGAATCCAGTTGACCTATATCCATAAAGTTACAAAAATATTCATCCGTAGGAACTACCTCGCATGGTATCACGTCCCCTTCTATGGACGAACTTCTAGTTGGTGTAATCGACTTCGCTTGTACACTAGGTCCGGCACTGTCAGTGGCGATGTGTGTATTTCTTTGTACAGCTTCCCCTACATAATCGAGCAGATTGCGAGCGGCAGACCACATTCCCAACGATATATAAATTGACATCATTTT
>NW_014039847.1:35472-39223 GCF_001186125.1 Sphaeroforma arctica JP610 | reverse complement strand
CATATATTAGTACGTTTAACGTCTTTCTGAATGCCTCGGTACTTGGGAAATTAATGGTCTTTTATGGAGGTATATTTGAGGCTTTTTAGATGCAAACATCCTTGCATATATATTGTGACCTATGGAACTCCCCTCATATATCAATCGTTTGCTTATGAACATGTTTTGGAATTATTTTTCA
This sequence comes from Sphaeroforma arctica JP610, assembly GCF_001186125.1. NCBI lineage: Eukaryota > Ichthyosporea > Ichthyophonida > Sphaeroforma > Sphaeroforma arctica. Next base: position 39,042 of record NW_014039847.1, on the reverse strand, counting down.
AGTTAAATCATATTATTTCGTCTGTGTAATGCGTTTGATTTTTGTGGATTACCCTCAGTTTAGGAAAATACTATCTTACAGTGCGGTATTGTACCTCGAAATCAAATGTAGCAGTTAAATCTACTTGTTATATGCGGATGGGCATGCAGCTAATGTTTTAGCTGAGCGGATGTATAGTGTGTTTAGTTTCAAACTTGCAATTCGAATTTCATACTAATTAAAGTTCAAGAATAAGATCTACATTGCCTTGTACGGGAATTTGTTCGCCGCTTATATCATTTCTATGATGTGCCCTGCAGCGCTCGAGCGTATCTTCGAACAAGAGTAAACAAGGAGACAACCAGGCTGGTGATGATGAGTCTGGACATCACGATCTAGTGCCGCAAGAGGAAGCCAACGTATACTTCGAACCACTCGTGAAGTTGCAAGAAGTGGATGTTAAAACACTGGAAGAGGACGAAGATGAGGTAGGCTCTTCGTGTGCAGCCGACATTGTTTGTATGGGCCGACGAACGTTTGAATTATTTTATATTTGTGTCGAGTGTTCCAATCTGTGCGCAGCTGATTCGAGGATGAAGCCCTGCCTATGTGGGAAATCTGTCCGAGATCGATTCATCAGCAAGTTTTTTAATGCGCGAGCTGTCTTCTATAGTGGTACCATAGTGTGCTCAAATGCAAAGCAAAGTCCAGGACGCTCATATATTGGGGTTTTGTAGTCTTTTGATATCGGATGATGTGTATCTTCAACAAGGTCTCAAATGCATATAGTCTGAAGGAAGGGCTTGCTGAGGACTCAATCTTATTTTCTTTCGTTTCCGTCGTAACTCAATTTATGTTCTATTCCGTAGCTGCTTTGCTTACGCGCCAGATTATACCGATGGGGACAAGCCCTCGAGTCCGAAGAAATGCAGTGGAAGGAAAGGGGCACCGGTGATGTGAAGCTATTGAAGCACAAGGAAAGGGGTGTTGTGAGGGTGTTGATGCGCCAAGAGAAAACGCTAAAGGTGAGCTTCCATTGGAGATTTGTGATATTTAAATGTACTCATGCTGCCATCATGTGGTGTTGTAAGTGTTCGTTATTCGTAATTGATAGTTCAGCGCAGGTTCTTGGTATATTGCCACTACAGCATAGTGCGAATCTGTTGGCATGTAGATATCAGAGTGCTTTAATGTTCATCTACTTTTCGTAGGACCAAGCCAAACTTCTACATGTTGTAAGACAAGTCAGATAGCTCATCTACGCATTCGCTTTTGTCTCAGATTTGCGCGAATCATGTGATCACCGATGATATGGAACTGAAGGAGCACCAAGGGTCAGATACAACTTGGACGTACGTCTGTCTGGCAGATTATTCGGATGGCGAATTCAAGCCAGAGACGCTTGCTATCCGTTTCCGCAATGAAGAAGGTATGTAGTGCACTATCTATTATCGTCATACATGGAAACTGTATATCACCCGCCGTCTAGTTTAAAATTAAGACCAGTAGATTTCGCCCTTTCTAGTTTCAATCGAGGAGATACTCGGTTACATCCTGGTAAACACAAAACTATTCTTGTTTGCATTACATTTCAAGTTCTTCTGTTATCCCGCTCCTACTAGCTTGCGTTTGTGCAATCCGAACGATTTGATTCAATTTCAAAAGCTCCTTTTTTTTTGAATATTTGCTTGATTAATGTCCCAATTTCGGCTATTAATACTTTCTTCCCGAATTACATATCAGCTGCACAAAAGTACAAAACCACATTCAACGAGGCGAAAGACCTGAACAAGGCTGGTGCACAAGGCACTGACGAGGCGAAAGCGGAGGAGGATCTGACGGAAGAGGTTGCCAAATTGTCGGTTAAAGAGTCATCATGAGTGCATATCATGAGTCAACAACAGCAAATGGAATAGATTATACTGTTTGCATTGCCCTTCATGACCCTGATAGGACCAGTGGTGTAGTGCTATGCATGCAAACTATCAGTATCGCTGCCCGACAGTGTGCCAATAAGGATAATTTTTCGTCGCACTCGCAGGCTTATCCATTCGTCGCACTCGCAGGCCTATCCATTGTTCAGCTATCGAAACCGGGTGCGAGACTCAGATTGGTAAGATTGTCTCTGTACTATCTGATGGGAAGAATCAATTACTTTTGCGGGCGCGGCCCTTTCAACGATGACATATCCCGTGCATTCCGTTGACCCAAGAAGGAATAGAGACCAAATGTTCGATAGTACGTAGTGACGGAGTTATGGTTGCTGCTTGAGAAAGCTGGCTTTTGGTGCACTCGCAAGGCCTGTGCTCCATGGCATCAGACGAGCCCGAACGACCATGCCGTGCGTTGTGCGGTCCAAATAAATTTTTGATGTCTGTGGAAATGATTATCTCGAAGACATTGTAGTATTCTCAGAAAGGGACTGCTAGATGTTAGCCAATTTAAATTCTTATTAAATATTGCGATTCAATTTGTACTGGCCAAGTATAAGACTTATGGCTCTATTACAAACTCATCTTTGGATGTAAAAACTTGTATAGGAGGTTGGGTGAAGTGAATCGAATGTATAATTGCATTGTTACTACACACTATTTTAAAAATTGAACTTGCACTAACCAAACGTCCGCCTTGAAGACCCTGAACTGCTTGATTGAGGACTGTAGATGTGTCGAGGCTAACTAATGCTTAGCCGCGACACCTCTACAAAGAAAATGGTCGCCCTGATTTACAGAATTGATTACTGATAATCTGAAATAAATGTATCCACAAAAACCTAAAATCAGACGGGTGTTGTACATACAACATAGACTACATACGAGACATCAAATATCAAATATGAAGTTATAACCGATGGCTACAATATGAATTCAGAGTTATTCGTTCAGGTTTGATTGCTGATTGTTTAAGACCGTGAGAATTTACTTCGTATTTATGTATATCTGTATTCTTGACGATAGTATACATTCACTTCGCAATGTGACCGGTCGATGGCCTTTGGGAAATAGTCCGATCAGGCATATTTTAATAATTCTTCCCTAGAGAGTCATGAGATCGATTCCTCTATTTCAAAGTGCTGCCAAGCGTTCAAGAAATGACTCAGAAAAGTGCAATCTGATCTCATACTTCCTATTTATATAATGATCGTAGTCATAAAGCTGTAATTTGGAGAATAGGGCGCGCCTACAGGACATAAATAATAAAGATTCTTTCTATATGCACAATCAATTTGTGCTGATTGCTGCACGCTTTTGCTGAACTGGTTGTTTATATGTATTTAGGCGACAACTTTTTCGTGCATTTCTTCCAGTGCATTCATCACCTCACATCCGGCATCCATGATACAACCAACGGTTACTTTTCCCCCTTGGGTAATAATAGAGAACCCCACACCACAATCGCCTCTTTGTGGCACCTAGAAGCAAAGTTTGTTGAGTTTATGCGTGCCTACATACATGGTTTCTGACGCCCCGGGCACATTCGAAACTGCAGCAGCTAGCTTCGATCCTATCATGTCCAATAGGGCGCCACAGAGGTGATTGTTCAATACCGTCGCGGCAATCTGTGTTGCATAGTACATGGTTAGAGGCACAG